>NC_054708.1:39064375-39364987 GCF_016097555.1 Gigantopelta aegis | reverse complement strand
AGCTAACATACACCCGAACCCCATACCCAGTTAAAGGACTGGAACTGGCCCTGCCTGCTTTCCACACCCAGTCACCATTCACAGTTTATGCACTAGAACTCTCCCTGCTTGTTGTCCACGCCCCAACACCGTACCCAGTTTTCACTCTTGAACCGGGTCTGGCAGCTATCATACACCCCAACCCCATATCCGGTAATAGGACTGCTGTCTACACCCAATCACCATTCACAGTTTACGCACTAGAACTGGCCCTGCCTGCAGTCCATGCCCCAACCCCGTATATTGTTTTCGCTATTGAACCGGCCCTGGCATCTGTCACAAACCCCAAACCAATACCTAGTTAAGAGGCCTGGAAGTGGCCATGCCTGCTGTCCACACCACAACCCCTTAGTTAGTTGGCACGCTTGAACTGGCCCTGCCTGCTGTCCATGCCCAAACCCCTTACCCAGTTTTCGCTCTTGAACCAGGACTGGCACCTATCATACATCCCAACCCCATATCCAGTTAAAGGACTGGAACTGGCCCTGCCTGCTGTCCACCCCCAATCACCATTCACAGTTTACATACTGGAACTGGCGATGCACCACAAGCCCGTACTCAGTTGGCACGCTTGAACTGGCCCTGCCTGCTGTCTATGCCCCATCCCCATACCCAGTTTTTGCACTTGAACCGGCCCTGGTAGCTGTCACACACCCCAGGCCCATACCCAGTTAGAGGACTGGAACTGACCCTACCTGCTGTCCACACCCAATCACCATTCACCGTTTATGCACAAGAACTGGCCCTGCCTGCTGTCCATGCCACAACCCTGTATCCTGTTTTTGCTATTGAACCGGCCCTGACATATGTGACACATCCCAACCCCATACCCAGTTACATGACTGGAACTGGCATTGCCTGCTGTCCACACCACAACCCCATACCCAGTGTTCATGCTTGAACTGGCCCTGCCTGCTTTCCGTGCCCCAAACCTGTACCCAGTTATCACTCTTGAACCGGCCCTGGCAGCTGTCACACACCCCAACCCATACCCAGATAGAGGACTGGAACTGGCCCTACCTGCTGTCCATGCCCGAACACCTTACCGAGGTTTTGCTCTTGAACCGGGCCTGGCAGCTATCATATATTCTAACCCCAAACCCAGTTAAAGGATCCCTTAGAATCTACTGGTCCTTAGCTATTCGCACATTGTTTGTCCCTTAAATAAGTATGCCAGGCATTAAAAATGTAATCCCCCACCCTCACCACTCACTATCAACTGATACCAGCTACATATATCATATGGACCGGATATGAAGTTTTTGTGAAACGTTTTATTTATCTAATTGTAGTGAAACAAATTAATGTAATGGGTTTCATGGAAATTGCCTTTGAGATATAAATTTAACAAACCAAAACGTTTCCATGATACCCGACCTTATTTGGAATTTATTTTTAAAGGCCTGCCCTAATTTTTCATTTAATAATCACAATAATAATAATAATAATAATAATAAATAAATAAATAAATAATAATAATAATAATAAAAATAAATAAATAAATAAATAAGCAAGACAACCTACCCTACCTAATGGTGGGTTTTTTTTTGCGCTTTTCTGGAAACGCACATTTATGAAGGCCTTATCACAATAAACTGAATTAATATTTATAAATAATTTGCTTCTTTCAGGTCAATATGGACAACAACAAAATCAGTTGTTTTCACGCCTACAATTGATATTATGCTTCTTAGAGAAGTGAATGTGAATGTCCCGTTCAGTGACCCTGTGAAATGGAATGCTGTTGCTGAAGCATTGAATGCTGCATTAAATCCAGAAAAAGCAATCACGTCCAGGACAGTGCGAGAAAGAACACAAAGGCTAATGGACAAACACAGAGCGGATGAACTGCAATCTGTTAAAAAGTGATTGCAATAGCAATGTGTTACTGTAAATGCATTACCAACATCAGATGTTCAGTGAAATTTGGTTCCAAGTAAGTAGGTTCTTTTGCAATCATTCAGGTAATTAGTTGTTATTATTATTATTATTTATGAATGAGAATGTTAGATGTTACATAACTCAAACTGATAACATGTTTTCGCCGACTGATAAAGGGCATGCGAATCGGTGCAGTAGGTTCGAATCCCGCCAGTTGACACTTTGTGTTTTTAAATATTACTAATGTTTGATGCTGCAGGTCTGGTACTAATGAGGAATACGGAGAGCGTGAACTCCTTCTGACTGAGATATTGCACCTGGAAAAAGAAGCTGAGATAAAGATACATGAGAACAAGATAAAGAATAAAGATGACGTGAAGACGTTGTCCAAAACCAAGGATGATACTGAAGGAGGCGAGTTCATAAGGAAACGAGCAATGGAAAGTTTGACACAAATCAGTGATGGTAAGGAAGTAACCAACGAAATGTAATTTTATTATACTAAAATCATGACTACTAGTATCAGGCCTAGAAACAAACCTCTGTTTCCGAGAATCCGACCCTATCTACCAAAAAAAAAAGACAACCTATTTTTAAATATTATTTTTAAAAATATTTTTGTACATGTGTATTTGGTTTTTGATTTCTTATTAATATGTTGGAGAAAATAATACACACATAACAGTTTATATGGACCAAAAGAGTTGCAGGTATAGGTAGTTTAAAACAGCAAACATGTCCCCAATCCACCCACACGTCCCACTACCCCGCACCCCCCCCCCCCAAAAAAAAATACACCAACAAAAACAAACTACAAACAAAAAATTAAAACTCTTTACCCTATTTTTTTATTTTTTTTTTTATTTTATTTAACTATTATTGTTTTGTTCATTGCACATTTTTGCTGTATCTTCTAAGGCCTAAATATATTAATTATGATGTACATATATCAGTACATTGGAGAAGTGATATATTGCAAGGGTAGAATGCTCGGAAATGTTCAGAGCACCATTATCCTTCTTTTTCTTTTTGTTCATGTCAGTAATTTTAGTTGTTAAAATATGTCTGTTATGGATTCAGTCATGGCTGAATAATAAAAACCAATATTGTCAATGGGTTGTCATAAGATGTTCTCTGTAATGATTACAGTGGTTTATTGTTGTTTTTCAACTGACATGGGTTAACAGCCTGTACTGTTTCAGATTATGATGTTGATAACGGTGGTGAACTAAAGCAGCCCAAGAAGAAAAGAAAACGTAAAGAGGACCCGTTGCTAGAAATGATGCGCGCAAAGCTTGATTTGGAGGCAAAACGTGAAGAGAGATCGGAGCGCGAGCTGCAGGAAAGGGCCAAAGAGAGGCAAGAGAGAAATGAATTGATGAAGATGTTAATGGAATACAAACGCTGATGGTCAACAAATATCAAAATGCGGGTTTTAATCAAGTTAATTTCAAATCATCAATGAAATTGTTCCGAATTAGAGACAAATATAAATAAATAAATAAACACATAACTGTTTTTTATGTCTTTTTCTTCCACTTGATGTGTATCAAGTATCATTGTTTTAGTATATATGTAGAGACTCTACAGAATACAGCAATATATTATCGCTAATGTACAACTAGGTACGGTTTCTTAGGTAATTTTCCAATGTACTTGGTTCAACTTTAAAAAACTGAGATGTTTCAGATCCATATAAACATGTATGACAATTTGTAAGTATTGCCCCAACCATGTATAATTTTCCAACTGGTTGTAATAATATTTTGTGGTTCTTTTTGAAATCTAGAAAGGCGAAGATACTGACCATTTTACCAAACACCCACTCAACACACACTCTAACTTTTGAAATTCGTGCATTAAATGTTTGCTCGAGCTGGGTGAGTACAGCACCTTTGAATGGTCCAATTAACTGTGGACGTAAGGGATAAGCAGGGTTCCCATATCAAGTTCAAGTTCTTTATTGCATTAAGTTTTCCAACTTATCAGCATTATAACAATGAAATACAATATTATGTACAATAGTGCGGAACAATGGTGGAGAATGACTTGCATAAATACATACACATATACAGATAAAACAATCCATGTATATCTATATATAAACAATCGGCAATATGGGTTACACAAATATAGATCTATTAAGTTGTTTGTAGTAATAGCATATCCCTCATTTTGTTCGCCTGTATTAAGTATTTGCCAAGGTTATTTATCTCCTTATTGTTTGTAGTTGACAATAGCTGTATTAGTTTAAAAGCACTGGGGTTCTTGGAGTAGTATTTCTTAATAAATATATTTCTTAAAGTTTCGTATCGTGGACACTGAAAAATAAAATGAAACTCATCCTCAATCTCATTAATATTACATAATGTACATACTCTTTGTGTTCTCTCGATATTTTTGTACCTACCAGCTTCAATATTTAGCCTGTGTGCACAAATTCTCAGTTTCGTTATTTCTTTTATATTACGTGAATCAATTGGCTTCGTCAAATATGTTTGTAATTGATATTCCTTTATTAAGTGTTTATATAGTGATCCTTTTGGCGACGCTGTTATTAAACTGTAGGATTTTTTTTTAAATAGATCAAATATTCTTTCTTTAATTATGTAATAAAAACTGATATGGGTATGGGTCAATTTCCACGTATAACTTAGCCCAAGCGTATCTAATTCCTGCTTAATATTCGTTATCCAAATATCTCCATACTCATACATTTCCTCGTACACAGCTTTTAGAATGCAATTACTGGTACTACCAAGGTTTATCCAATATTTAAAAATTCTCAGCTTTCTTATAATAGCTAGTGGAAATCGTCCCAATTCTCTATAAACAAAGTAATTACAAGTTCTATTATGTACACCCAATGAACGTTTACAAAATTGTATATGCACTTTCTCAATGTCGTGTGCTGAGTGAAAACCCCAGACTTCCGATCCATAATTAAGAACACTATTTACATAGGTATCAGGATAGCTAATTACCAGTAGGGCTCTTAAATGGTGTAATTTTGGGCAAAGGTTCACTCATTCGAAGCAGGCCAGCATCATGGCGACGACCCTCCACCGGTCCATACAAATTGGAAATTAAACTGATGGGGGTTACTACAGATTAAAACTTGATTCCAACAGTCCGTTTGTGTCCATTGTAACACTGACGTTGGTATACAGTGGGTCTGCAGATTGGTCTAACGGTTCCATCGATGAAGCCCCAACAATTATTCATTGGAGCACCTTTGGCGTGTACTGCCTGGGTGAAATGATTGAGACACTCCTCACTCAACTACGGCTGATCAACTTCATGTAACAAGTGTCCACAATGGTCATATATGAAGGCTTGTATAGAGTTGACAGTGGCCGACAAAACAGATGTAGGTCTTCCAAAGATCGGTTCCAGATCGCATAGTCTATTTGGGTACGCTAGCCACCTCAGTAGAATGCATAGTGCCTCAATACCGTTTACTACCGATCTGTCGGGCAAAACTACTCTTTGTGGTATCCTGAGAGCTTGACATAGACGGTGAATATCCTTTTTTTTAAAGCGGAACATAGCAACACATTGCTCGTTAGTAAAATTATCCAAATCAAACCTACCATAGTTCGCGAACGTTGATCCCCGTCTTCTTTTTACTTTATATGCGAACATCAGACACTCAAAGTCGTCCAATGTAACACCCATTTGCCATCTTACAACACTGATTTCTATCACCAGACGTCAAGAACGAGCAGCCAAAGAGGATTGCGCGAATATGACGTACACGTATACGTATACTTGTATACGTAAGCGTTCCCGTCCTTGCCGAACCTCTCTAATAGCTCGACTACGTATGGGTGTATCTTTTG
The DNA here is from genome assembly GCF_016097555.1 of Gigantopelta aegis. Lineage (NCBI taxonomy): Eukaryota > Metazoa > Mollusca > Gastropoda > Neomphalida > Peltospiridae > Gigantopelta > Gigantopelta aegis. The sequence continues at coordinate 39,359,225 of NC_054708.1, read as the reverse complement.
GCTTAAATAATGTTAGATATATTATTAAGAAATTAGATACACCCAACTGCTCCTATGCCGACGGGTGAGATTGAGTGTTTTTTTACTCTTTTCCCACCCGTTCGGTTTTTATATATTAAAGGGTGGCAAAGAGGCGCCTCTGGACTTCTGAATCGACGAAATGCGTTTCGCTCTCCACGACTCACCAGACGCAAAACTTTCCTTCAACTCTACCCTTCTCAACAATACCAGCGATGGATTAATTAGTGTTGCTTTCCTAGCAACACCACTGCTGGACTATTATCTAATAAGGGGGGGGGGGGGGGGGTCGAGACTGGAGGGCACTGAGGCTGGGGGGTTGGGGGGATGGGGTGAGGTCACCGGAAATAGGTGATAGACGCTTAGGCGTAGGCGGTTCGGGCCATAGGGAGTGCTAGGTTTATCTGGGGACAACTCCCGCTCCCCTCCCGTTTTCCGCCCACTCCGCCGCCCACGTCAAGGTTACCAATACGATTGACACCCTTTCCCTTTCTTTTCTTTTTAACTCCCAACTACTAATCAAAACTTCCTGGGCGCGGATTACTTTCCCCCCTCTCCTGGTAACATTTCCCCTTTGTTTTTTCGGATAGACTATGGGGCAATTAATTGGTAAATTTAAAAATGAATATTAACTTATTTTTATTTGGGCAGCCCAATCAAATGCAACAAAATTTAAATTAAAATAAGATTTTGAGCTCTGTATTTTATAGTGACACTTTTTGGAAAATCGCAAAAAAATTGTTAATTAATTATTTTAAAGCCCCATGTTTTTTAAGTTTAGAATTAAACATCAAAATAGTCCCTTAAAGTCTTCTGCCCCGAGTCAGGCCACTGGCATCCAGAGACAGGACTCAGGATAGACATGCTCGAATCCTTCGTGGTATATGAGCATGTAAAAAATCTTCAAGTCAAGAAAATTCCTTCTTGTACCTCGCACCCAAAATGGGCCTCTTCTCTCCACCGTTGACCGAAGTCAACATCACAAAAGTCAGATTTTTTTAAAAACTAAAAAAAAACCTGACAGTACACAACTTTCTATATATAAAAAAAGATCATGTCTCTCGCATTTCAGCAAAAGAAAAAAACAAAACACACATCTCTAAACAATAAAAAACCGAAAAAACCAAGAGCACTCTGAAACACTCTTATCACAACCAGTACCAACTGCTTAACCAACTGCGCTACAGCGACATGTTGCTAGAGACAATCAAATAGTAGTAGTCAGTCATTAGTGTTGATGATGGAACGTTATACGTAATGCACACTGTGAACGTGCACAACATGGAATGCAGCCTAGGAACACAATAAAATATTGATTTTTAATCAACCACGTGGTACTGATTTTTGTAATAAAAAGGTAACACAGGTTTGTATAATTTGCACTTCACAAATTATGTCAAGCAAGAGAAAGGAGACCGAAACTGAATGTGAGGGAAGGAGTGAAATTAAGCGAAAACGTGGCAAAAAGCTGTCTCTAAATTTGATAAGATTGGGGAAACGATTGGAAAGTATAGAAACGTCATTTATCCCTGATCCATGTTTCTCCTCAGCCTTCTTACGTTCTAAAAGGCAGAACGTAGCAAATTCCACAATAAAATAGTCATAAACCCAGATCCCAGTGTTTGTTTCGCTTGAAAGGGCGAGACATAACAAATTATACAATAAAACAGTCATTATACATGATACATGTCTCTCCCCAGCATTCTTACGTTTTAATTGTTGATATAAAACAATAAAACTCTCTTTAACCCAGTTCCCTGAATCTCCCCAGGCTTCTTTCACGTTTTAAAGGACAGGACGCAAAAGCTTGCACATTAAAACAGTAACTAACGCAGACGAAACTGTACATCATAATTAACCCAACCGGTTGCCATATTTTAAAAGTTCTTGTGCCTTATTTGCAAATTTTTCAAGCATTATGCTTATGTATACGATCAAAACCGTTGTCTAAGTGTAAAAGTTTGGAATGGGTTTCTTGGGATAGTTGAAAATTGCGAGATAAACACCATTTCTCCCTTTGATGTTGTGAATTCAAACTCCTTTGCAAACTTGAGAAGCCAAGGGCATTTCGATATACTCTCCTCTCCAAATTTTCTCCTTTAACTTTAGCGGAATGTGGTCTGCTACACTATCAAAACTACTCTCCTCTAGTACATGCATGATATCATTATTTACAACCAGAGGAGGCGCCGACAGTGGAGGATGGGGGTGTGGATTATTGAAACAGAATGGGTGTGCTGTAAAATACTATCAAAATTTATTGTCGGTACCTGCATCCCATTGCCACTACTACCGTGTACACATTCACCGACCAGATTCTCCGCGACAGGAACTGCGTTTGGTCCCTCTCTGGTAGAAGTCGGTTTTTAAACTTGATTAGAAAAAGTTGTTTTCTTTCTCTTCTGGCGAACATCCTGTCCTCTAGCTGACGTCCCTCGTTTTAATGCCATCCGTGACCGCACGGACATGGCCGGTTGTGCTTCTTTTTTTTTTCCCCGAGGCACGTCAAAGAAATAAAGAAATAATACAAATAGTCCTAGAAATATAGTTTATAAACAATTCTGATTTGATTAAAACAAGTCTTAAAACTCAGTAGAGACCAATTTGAACTGCATATGATGAAAAAGTACTATGATATTTATTGGATAATTCTGTTAAATTTCCAAACACGTCTATCTGACTCACGCTATAAAGAGAGGAAGTGACGTTTTTTAAATTACTAATTTCATTGTGTGTTACGCTGTACCACATATAATTAATTAATATATACTATACAATGGAACTGATCCTAACACAAAACTATCTCAAAACTTCATTAAATACAATTGTTGGGTATTACCGATAATTATTATTAATAGTAATTTTGAGGGTTACGGTTTTCAATTTCTAAAGGTTTTTAAGTTTTTAATATGTATTATATTGTTGTTTTTGTTATTTAATTATTACAACCTACCTAAATAAACAAACATCCATTATGCGCAAAGCTCATTTTCGGCTAACGTGATAACAGAGTACCATACGCGAAATTCATTTCGAAGTGACATGATAAGCCATATCAACGCCAAACTTATCGTTGTATCAACTTCATATTATCGGATATGGATTATCGGGTCTCAGGAAGTATGACTGCACAATAACATAATTATGTTTCAGTCAAAATGTCATCACGAGTTAAAAACATAAAGACATAAAGATTTGACCGATCAATTCCTTTATTTGTTTACTTATTATTGAAACATCAATAGTTCTTAAGAACTATTATAGGAATCTAAATATCGGTCAGTTTTCATCACCTGATTCAAACCCAAGGTGTTTCGGTTCCAAAATAATACTTTCATTATAGACCTTGGTTATATTTTTCTGCACCGATATGACACACCCAGGGCAAATACTCATTGGATCTACTGTAGCTGCTGTAGTCTCATTCTCATCTATAGAAACAGTCACCTCGGTTATGTTCCGACCAGCACGTACGTTTCGCTCGGTTCGGTGTAACAAAGCTTCATTCGATTCCTTCGTGTGAGCTCTAGATGCAATGCTTCTATCCCATCGATTTGGATATTCAAATCGTTTCCACTTTTCATTTTCATTTGGTCTACCCGCTAGTTGTGTCTGTTCGTGAAGAAATTCACCAGACGGCAAGGCATCATCACTGTTAGTATTGTTAACACTGTTCATATAACTTATATTATTTCCAATGAGACTGCTAGATGCTGTTATATTGCTTTCATTATTGCTTTGTGTATTAGCACTGTTCAGATAATTGATACCACCACCAATAAGACTTCCATATCCCGTGGCATTACCATTGGCATCGTTGTTTCTATAATGAAGGTGTCTTTGCCTAGTCCTGTACGACAAGGCACGGACAAGCGTAGATTCCACACCACTAGATTCTGATCCTCGATTTATCTCAGCATCTAGGGAAGACAGAGATGTTTAAAACATTCATAATGTATATATGTATGTATATGTATATGTATATGTATATGTACCTGTATGTGTATGTGTGTGTGTGTGTATATATATATATATATATATATATATATATATATATATATATATATATATATATATATATATATATATTCAAAGGTACCGTGGTGATCCGGTTTTGCCAGTTTCCACTGTGTATATATATATATATATATATATATATATATATATATATATATATATATATTCAAAGGTACCGTGGTGATCCGGTTTTGCCAGTTTCCACTGTATATATATATATATATATATATATATATATATATTGCTCACGCACATGCACGCGGTAACATGCACACAGCTGAGGACATATTTTATTGACATATTTATGCAGTTATTATTATGATTACCAATAGACAACGGCGGATTTTTGGTATAACATGAACATAATTCAAAAGGAGTACACATAAGGCTGGCAGGTACTGAGTTCAAATCCCGGTACCAGCTCCTAACCAGAGCGAGTTTATGGACCCATTGGGCTGGTGTAAGGCCACTACACAGAGTTCTTTCTCACTAACTACTATCGACTAATCACTAATTGATTGACAGACAGTCCAGATAGCTGAGGTGTGTTCCCAGGACAGTGAGTTTGGACCTTAATTGGATATAAGCACGGACATAAGTACAAACAAACAAACAAACAAAGGCGTACAAATGTATTTTATAAACAACGATCAATATTCAGAACGGTTGGTTTTCCATGTTGTTTATTACACGAGTTTATAGTGCGCAAGAATATTATCCCATCAGACTGCGTAGCGGTCGAGTGGTATGGATCTTACACACTGTAAATGAGTTAAAAAAATAACACGAAAAAACAACTGGTATGTTGTTCTGTATTTATTACATACCACATTCGTATATTATGATTAACAGAAGTTTAATTAAATAATTCTTCTGAAAAGTTGGTTAACATTTGCGGAATTAACAGAACACTAAGCGTCCTGGATAGGGACATGCCGTCATTCGAGTGAAAACGCATGCGATATTTTGTGTTACACATGTTCAATATTTTGTATTATTATTACACGGTCAGAATGGTCTTTATTACAACAGTAAAATTAAATGGGTGTGTAATAAAAATGAATATAATCTAAAAACAAATGTTACTTATTTTGTAGCCCGAATAGGCCTACTCTGCCGTTTGTGAGCTGGCCGAACATGTGGATGGTTATACTCACTCGCTTGCCGTCAGAGACCTCTGTAGGCGAAAACACGCTATTTTTGCCCGGAGTATGCTTTGCATGCAAATATCTCCGCTGTAATAAAATAATAATCCTATGTTTGACGTTAAATACCAATGTACTGATTATTTTCGAGTTCGCCGACAACAAATATTTCACCATAAAGGAAGAAACCCGACAGCACCCCCATTCAAAATTATGTGTTATCGGCGAACTGGAAAATAATCGATATAAAGGTATTTTTAACGTGAAACATAGGATTATTGTTGTTTTAAATCAGAAATCTTTGACCACCCGATTATAGGCGTAAGGGCTCCCATTTTTGTAGGAAGCTTTTGCCCGAAGTAAACGAAAGTACCCGAATCTGGATAACAACATTTATTCATATTATCATTGGGTTGCAAACGAATCACTACGCATTTTTACATGGATTATAACTAATTTCGAGGGTAGAATGATGGAAATACAAGGTAAAAATGTCTCAGGTTGGCACATTTTACCCGAATATCTGTATAATGTTTACCCGAATTTGAGGTTTTGCTCTAGCACTAAGGGTATGCTTATGACTGAGAGATTGGTTATAACCGTCCGAATGTCCGTCTATTTTTCGAACAACAGAGTACTCGGGCTAGTTGTTTTGATGTCATTTCACCTACAATCATGCAGTAAGAAACCCAATATGTTATCTTTAATTACATTCCGAAATTTAATTATTAACTGCAACGTCAGAAATATTTTAAGCCTAGTTGATGAGACTTGAGCGAAGTGTATAATATTTGATTTAAACATGCTCGATGGGCGCAGGATCAGAAGACCAAGATGGTGATGATGATAACTAGTTTAACGTGCTCATATACCACTAGGGTTTCGAACACGCATATCCCGAGTCCGACCTCTGATAAGATCGGTGGCCTGACTCGGGATGGGGGGGGGGGGGGGGGGGGGGGGAAATGGGCAGAATTTTGAAATAGCAATTAGTTAATAGAATAAAAAAAAAAAAAAAGGAAAAAGGTTACAAGCCAAAAATAAAAGACCAGGATGGTGATGGTTAGACTATATTTGTGATCTGTTTGAAGTCCAAGCGGAATGAGGTTGTACGTTATCCAGTTGCGCGTGGAGACGTTGAGTGGCCGCCACAAGAAGACCGACCAGTATTAAATTTTATAAAATCATACATACATACATAGTGTGGGTTGGCCCCCAAAAGTAGGTTGCATCCCCCCTCTCCACCAATATTAAATCCTGGCAATGCCAGTGAGACCTACTACGTGGAGATTTCGTAGTACCGTAACAGTATATATATATATATATATGGGTTTCCTCTCTCAATATATGTATGGTCCTTAACCATATGTCTGACGCCATATAACTGTAAATAAACTGTGCTGAGTGCATCGTTAAATAAAACATTTTTTTTTTTTTTCATCTCCGGGCTGTACATAACGAAATCGTGTTTTGAGTTTTTATTGTTGATGATGATGCTTTTTGGAGTGTGTGTGTGTGTGTGTGTGTGTGTGTGTGTGTGTGTGTGTGTGAGGGGAGGGGGGTATTTTCACATGTAAATAATCATATACTCATTTACAAGTTACAAAGCATGTATTTGTTTAATGATGTTAATTGCTGTACTAGGTATAGTGACTTTATTTACACACCATGTTTTACTAGACAACCGGCCTCGGTAGTGTCGTGGTTAATTCATCCGACGAAAGGCTGGTAGGTACAGTGTTCACAGCCCGGTACCGGCTCCCACCCAGAGCGTGTTTTAACGACTCAATGGGTAGGTGTAAGACCACTACACCATCTTCTCTCATATTAACCACTAACAATTAACCCATTGACCTGGACGGACAGCCCAGATAGCTGCGGTGTGTGCCCAGGAACAGTGAGCTTGAACCTTAATTCAATCGAAAATAAGTTGAAATAAATAATAAATAAATTTACTAGACAAACCATAAAGTAGGCCTATGCCTAAAAAGGAAGAAAAAACCCCGTCTGCCACTATGTGGATTGATTTATACTTTTACTATTCAATACATAACATTCCAATAAATAACACAACTCGGTATTGTTATGTATCTCTTTGGTTGTTCTTTTGTAAATATATGACAAACATGGGAACTTTAAATGAAAATGGCATTTTTGCGCGCTTTAAATTATTGTTTTGAAAAAGGTGTTCGCACACTGTAAATTATTGTTTAGAAAAGGGCATTCGCGTGCTTAAAAATTTAAATATCAGAAAATTCAGGAACTGTTTTCTTTTTTCCATTAGGTTAGTCGTACTGTTTTTGCAATCCAACCTAAGTAGTCGCTAAATACAATGACAGTCACATCATCCACATCGCCATCAGAAACCGACTCCGTCACCTGCATGGTCGACATCGACTCCTCTATAGTCTGAACACTTTCCTAGTACAATGTCTCTCTTTCCATCTCGGATCGTGTCCTGCACCACGGCCAGTGTTGCTATCGGTGTGTCAGCTTCAATACTGCACTGATGTGTAGGGTCCACGGTAATCCTACATAATGGAATCGACCCCAAGTCCGTAATAAGCATGTCTAGTTAGGGATTGACTTTTTTCAGACGGAGCTCATGTGGAGGGCGTAGCCCGATGAGGCGCTTCGTGGAACGAGGTCCTGAACATTTAAGTGTATATATACACATATTTTACTTGGTGTCCTTTCTTATAATATGCTACATGTTAATTTAGTTATGTACTGGAGGTTGCGGTGTGTATTCAGGATTTTATAAGTGTGCGTGTGTGTGTGTGTGTGTGTGTGTGTGTGTGTGTGGTGGTGGTGTGTGTGGGGGGGGGGGGGGGGGGCAATTTGAGTGTTTTTTAAGGCAAGTGTGCCAAGCTCCCGAAGGAATCGAGATCTGCAGGGGATTTCGGGGGCTTGTGCTCCGGAAAGGTTTAAAATAAATATGTTTTCATGACAATTTAGAGATGTAAATTGTGCATAATGAATAAAAAAAAATTAAAATAATAAAAAGCGCACTTCAAACGTTGAAAATGCAAAACTCAAGCATACTCACCCAAACATTTGGCATGCTGAAAAACAAGAAAAATATAATCACCAATAGATTATAGGTAGTACTATACCAAATAACTTCCGGCTGGGTCAAAGTTCGAGGTGCACCCAACCTTTGATAGAGAAGTGATTGGTGACAAATGTGAGTGTGTTGGTTGTAAAAGAAAAATAGTTTCATCTGGGCAAACAAAAAACAAAAAATGCAATTTTATTTCATCTAGTACCACTGTGTCAAGTAGCGTTGTGCTTGAAACATGTATGAGGTACCTGTAAAACAAATACTAGAATTTTGTGCGGAACTAGGGTAGTCATAGACGCTACCCGTTATCTCAGAAATGAGCATATTGACCCCAAATGTTTTCTAATTCACTTTAAGGGTGAGGGGTGGTAGTATTTATATTCGTGGCGTTTATGTCGATTGATACGCTGCAGGTAGGAGTTTTAGCCACATATTATGTTACAATAGTCGTCTATGGGATTGGATTTGGTAGTATACACCCTAAAGAGATCTACGTTTGCAGCATCGTTTTCGACTACTAGAGCCTTTTTAACGACTAATTTTACATAGAAAATACATTTTTGTATGCTCAGAATATCAGTTTCGCCCTCAACATTTCGAGAATTCCTTTTGAGCTCTTCTAGCTATGAAATTATAATATATTAATTAACAAACCAAGTTTTTAGATAGAAATATCAAACAGTGTTTAAATAATACGTTACATTAATATAATAATGAACAAACTAAGTTTATACTGAGTAGTACACCATTAGAATACATTAATTAACAAATTAAGTTTAGATAGAAATATCACACTGTTGTAATAGGACCACATACCTTTAATATATTAATAAACAAACTAAGTTTAGATAGAAATATCACACAATTGTAATAGGACCACATACCTTTAATATATTAATTAACAAACTAAGTTTAGATAGAAATATCACACAATTGTAATAGGACCACATACCTTTAATATATTAATTAACAAACTAAGTTTAGATAGAAATATCACAATATTTTAACAGGGTCACGTACCGTTAAAGGGACATTCCTGAGTTTGTGGCATTGTAAGATGTTTCTGACTAATAATATATTTCTACGATTAAACTTACATATTAAATATATTTTCTTGTTTAGAATATCAGTGTCTGTATATTCAATGTGTTTCTGGTCATCTTAATATTTGTAAGAAGCCCAAACTGGATTTGATCTTCAGATAATTTCGTACGTACAAAAAATATATATTTTAGGAAATAAAATGAAATTTAACCTAGTACAAATATTAGAACGACCAGATACACATTTAATATACAGTTACTAATATTTTATGCAGAAAAACATATTTGATATGTAATTACAATCGTCAAAAAGTCTCTCTTAGTCGATAACATCTTAAAAATTGTAGCAAACTCAGGAATGTCCCTTTAATATATTAATATTGTTAATGGGTGTTCGAGGTGCGCCAACTCCTCAATAGTTGGCGTTACGCAACAACAGGGTCCCACGTGACACTATGAAAAACAAGGAAGTAAACGACTTTGCGTCTATAACATTTTGTAAAAAGTTCTATAAATAATGCCTTCTTCGTGTTTTGGTGTTGGGCTGCTGGTGCTCCCTTGCACCTGCCAGTGCAGGCGGTCCCTCCTCTCCTCTCCCCTCCCCCCACCTTTCCTGTCATGGACGGAGGAGCCGGCCAAGGCCGGCTCTTGTGCCCACGACAGGCGTGCGCTACAACAGCTTGTTCTGAATGTGCACGTAAAACTCTATGACATGACATGACATGTTTTTGTGTTCCTCAATACCACGGAAGAAGGAAACTTTCCAAGTGACAAGATATTGTAAAACAAAAGGCGGAATGTTGCTATGAGATAAGACAAATGACACTTGAAAGTCGACCGTCAGTGTTTTTTGTTTTTACAGACTGCATATATTCTGTGACAGAAGATTATAAAACATGCAAGTCCTACTGAATTTTTATTTTACTATTTTCTTCTGTAGATTATGTTAGAATATAATTTAGGTAATACTAAAATATAAAATATTAATAACACGATGATATGAATTTTTTCTTTTTGCTTAAAGGCACACTATCTCTATCACTGATATTATCAGTTTGCATGTGCTATTTGTTCACCACTTTTACATTATTTAGGTCTAGCCTACTTGTCAATTATAAGTACACATTTAATTAATCAATCCTACAATTAATCTTTGCATAATTAATGCAAGGATATCAAATTGTAATGTGCAGCCAATCAAATTGTAATACGAAGCCTCTCAATATTTTATATACTCGTAGAGCCAGGACATAGACCAGTGGTAAGACAATCACATAATGTGTGGTAGGTTTAATATTGATTTCCGCAATGGGTCCATTGGGCTATTTTTTATTCTATCCAATGCTCCACAACTGGTGTAACAAAGGCTGTGGTATGTACCATCCTGTCTGTGGGATACTGCATATATAAAAGATTGCTTGCTGCCCATCAGAAAGAATAGCCCATTGTGTGGTGGAAGCACGTTTCCTCTCTCATTATCTGTGTTGTCCGTAACCATATAACCTTACAGACATGTATACCATGCATATAATAATAAAAAAATTAAAATAATATTTGGATAGTGGGGGTGTTATTGTGGGGTTTTTTTTCTTCAAATTACTGGTAGGATATACATGCATTATATTTGTTTGCACATAATCCCCCCCCCCTCCCCACCTCCTCCCGGCATCTTTATACTGATTCCAGTAACAGTATTATACTATATAAATTATAATGTTATATTTTTATAACATCTTTTATGATGTTGTTCCCTTGTTACCAGTTTGCCAGAGTCATTTCACATTTTTTAAAAGATTTATAAATAAGGAAAGAAAAGGAACAATAACCCAATAACACCCCCTTCACCCAAATATTATTTTGTGTACATTTGATAGATGTTTGGCTGTGTAAAAGCTGCAAGTTACTTTTCTCACTAGTCCAAGTGCCAAAAATACCATACATGTATGTCAAATACTAAGTACTAAAGTACCTATACTATAGGATCTGCGGAGGCTCTTTAAACAGACATTCCTGTTGTTTCCTATTTGTTGATTTAAAAATAAGTGCAAAACATATTAAACTTAGCTACATGAATACATTTGTATTATAATTGAATTTTGCATTTCAGGTACAGAACTAGTATGGTTCCTTAACGACTGAAGCTAGAAGCCATTTCATGCTTGTTTTTGTGGATAGAACCTGATTTATTGTCTTGTTGGGACAGGACAAGCAGACTACAAAATGGAAACAATAAGAAAAGTGCCAGATTCGTATTCAGATGATAAAACTAAGTTTTTTATGTTTCATGATGATTGTTCCTTAGTAAAAAAAAAAAAGTAACAAGTGTCAATGTGTTAGATGTTGAAGTTGTGAGATACAAGTGAATATCACTGTACTTGGAACTTGGAAAGGTTTTTTTTTGGGGGGGGGGGGGGGGTTGTTTTACATAATTGTGATTTATATTTCTAAATTATGATGCTTTGCATGTTGTTGGTTTTATATTTTTAGACATTTATAAATGCTTTCCGTTTACATACATTTGGGTTCATACCCCCTATCCCCCAAAAAACCCCCCACAAATTCATTGACATTAATTGGCTTTAATCTGGGGGAGGAAATAGAGAAGGAAAGAGAGAGAGCGAGGGGTGAGCAGATGGAATACCTGGATAGTTATTGCTGGGAATAAATACACTGAGAAACTATGGATTGCTTGTCGACTTTTTTTCTGTTATGTACTGTATATATAACATAACATGGTGACAGATGTAAAAAATCCACACAAAAAAACCCCACCCAAAATATGTTGATGACTAAATAGAATTCATGTAAAAATAGGTCACCCTTCACAGCTGTTGCATTAGTGGCACTGGTACTCGGGGCTTTAGATCTCACTAATTTGGGCACAATATATATACAGTAGAATCTCGTTGGCTCGACCTTGGAAGGGTCGATCACACTGCAAAAACTCGAACCAAAAACGAAGTTCCAAGTTTTTTGTCTGGTAAACCTTATATTAACTGACGATGGGTCGAATTCGTCCAGAGACGACTATAAGGCTTCGCTCGAACTAAATTATCGGTCCCGTCTGTGTTATTAGTTATATTTCCCTCGAACTGGTGATACATCAAATATCAAATGGAAAACCACCGAAAAGGACCAACAATTGCCGCGCTTGCGTAGTTGGTTATTACAACCTTTGGATTATAATAATTTAGGCGGAACGAGTTATAGATGGATCGGAGAATCGCGACACTAGCCAAGCGATCCTTTCTTTGCCATACCTGTCATGTTGTGTGTTCATCCAGCAGCTATCCGGAAAAGTCTTTCAAGTACAGCTAGTGTCACGGTGCCTTTTCGATGAAGCGTGATACCAGTCAAACAATTGGCCTCGGCGGGAAGCGTTACTCTGAACACATCTACCAGACCAGTTTTCAATGAAACCAGGGGCGAGGTACTCAGCTATTATCACTTCGGCAAGGGCTTCTGCATCACAGGAGTAATTTCTAATAAATCCTTTCACTCTGATATTTTGTTATATAACACATTGATGAAATGTTTAAGTGTGCAGTTAACAAAATAATATGGTAACAGGTCGTTTCGCCCTTATTACTAGTTCACCAGAGTCGTTTTGAACAGGGTTGATTCGTACCTCTAACCGAGTCGTTTCGCCCCATGTTTCGATTCGCACTAATTTTTATTTTGTTAATAAAGTACATTTATTCATTGATTTGTCCTATATCCATTGATTTTAGATGTCACACATTGCGTGTTTATATTTACAGATAAAAATAATATTATAATTTTGTTTATTTCCAGTATCATTTACTCAAACCATATACATGAAATACGTACAGGCCTTAGATAATATACAGACAATGTATTCACATTAATAATTCATTTATGAACAGTCACACTGCATGCTACTGATGTGCTGTGGTTTCTTATTAAATATACTACATACCCAGCTGAGGTTAAACGACTCGGTACGAATGAGATTTAGGGCAAACCAACCCTGGGTGAATAGGACTAAGGGCGAAACAACGCAGAGTTCGAAATGGTTTTAGGGCGAAACGACTCTGATTCGAATAATATGTATCTAATGCTTTCGAGACGTTTCGGCCCCGCTACACATTCGGCCCCAGTCGTTTCGGTCCCGGTTATTGTTGTTTTATAAATCAAATTATTCAGTCACTTGTGTTTTGTTATTAAATTTTATCGTAAGTATTGTAATTTCTTTCTCTCGTTCTCTATCTTTTTTTTCTTTCTTTGTCTCTTTTTGTGATTATTTTTAATTGAACATAATATCCGAGTGTTAAAGAATAAATAAGAGCCAACCAACCAAAACTGTATTTAGCTTTGATAATCCAAAAATGAAAATGAACTGATTTTCTTGTTTGTGTAAATACAATTTAATAAATTGCAATAAATTGTTTTGCGTTGTTTCTACTTAATTATATTTCCATGTAGACCCTTCCTATAATAGGAATTTACATGTGGCTAGAATTGGAACCACTGATGTTTGACGTCAGTAGGGCTACATGTGTACAGAAATTAAGTACGATCACAAAGAATGTTTTCCATGCGGAGCACTCACTCAGGGTTTGGAGTTGGTATCTGGATTAAAAATCCCATTTATCGACTGGGATCCGAACCCAGTACCCACCAGCCTGGAGACCGATGGCTTAACCGCTGCGCCACTGAGGCCGGTAGGTAAATTGAAAGTAGCATCATTAAGACATGTTCAGTTCAGTTCAACTTTATTTTCGTGCTTATATCCGATTAAAGTTCAACCAAGCTGTCCTGGACACACATCTCAGTGTTCTAGCATTTAAAAGAAACCGCAAAAAACACATATGGATGCACAGTTCCTGAACCTAGTCTGAGTTGTTTGTGATGCCATCGTGGGTTAGGTAAGTTCTGTCTTGTATCACTCTCTACCACTTGAATCGTTAGTGAAACAATGTTAAAACGTAATATACAAACATGAAAGTCTAAACATACTAAACGTAAAATTCGCTTCCTTATTTTATCACCATATCATTTATCAGTGATATTCTATATGAACACGATGACGTACATGTTTATGTGTGTATGTGTGTGCGTGTCACGGTGTATAATATGTATATAGGCCTGTTAGCATGTATGCAAACGTCCTGACACCTATCTAATTCAACTTTCTAACTTGTGTTACGGAAATATCCGATTTTGACCGAATGGTTCGGTCGAACTACCCGATGGGTCGAACACTTTCTCGAGCACCGATGGGGTTCGAGCCAACGAGATTCAACTGTATATATTGTTTTCTGCTGCTGAAGGGTTATATTGCATTAAAGTTATTTTAATCTAATTCAAGCAAAATATTTCAGTGGTTTTGAAGTAAACTGTTTTGAGGTTAGCATGTTTGTATTTAAAGTTGCAGTCTCTGGTTACTAGGGCCTCCACGAGTCCAATATATTGGACTCGAGTACTCGAGGGTCAAACTCGACCCGGACCCGAGTACCCGAGATGATAATGAGACAACGGAATATAACGTAAAATAGCATTATATAGCTTAATTCCAGCACTGAACATGAATGCCAAATCATGTCATTGTATTGCATTTAGAAACCCGTTGATACGTTCAGTATTGTGACGGACGAACGGACGGCCAGATTAAAAAAGAAACTAGCAAATAGTCATATAATTATCGTGTAACTTGTATCGTTGATTAGTTACTGCTGAACTAGCTGCTCTACATTGTCTCACTTGTACGGGTACTCGAGTCCTGTGAATGGACTCGAGTCTTTGCTAGACTCAACCCGTGCCCGAGTACTCGAGTACTCGTGGAGACCCTACTGGTTACCATATTATAACATCATGTACAAATATGAAATACAAGCTCAAATGCACTTTTAAAAAACTCGTGTGTGTTCACTATGAACGGAGATCGTCAACAATATACGCTTGATTCGTCGCCTGTGCCGCCATAGCTGGGCAAAGCACAAACGACAGCCTGTTGTCAGTTTCATTTAACACGTGTGTTTGCAAATTTCAAATTGTAGGGTTCGTCTCAAAAAATTAAAAGAGAAATCTTGCGCTGTACGAAGAACGTTCAGTTGAGGATACGGTACTAGTCTTTCGTTAAAACCGGTTTGATCTTGACAACGTATTATCGACAATCGTACCTTCCTATTTCAGAATTAATATTTTATAAAGTGTTAGTAGAACTTTCAAAGTTTAGTTTGTATACTAACACATTAATCATGTATATATTTTTTAAATAAAATATACTAAAGTAGACGATAAACGTTTTCACCTCTTAATTTTACGTGTTAAAATCGACAAATTCAAATAAATATTCTTTCGTTTGGAAAGGATAAAGTTAGGGGGGGGGGGGGGGGGGGGAGTGTTTAACGACATCAAAGTTAGAGCATATTGATTTAATAATCATCCGACGCCATACAACCGTAAATAAAATGTGTTGAGTGCGTCGTTAAATAAAACATATCCTATCCTTCCTTCCATCTGCTGTTGGATGGCTAACATTTGGTAATTTTGACATATAATCTTAGAGAGGAATCGGATGCATGTGCAGGGAGGGTATTGGAGGTCGAAACTCTTACTTGCCCAAGCTTAAAAAAAAATTGAAATGTATTTTCTGGGGGAGCATGGTCCTATATAAATTTCGCTCAACACAGTCTATAACCCCAACCCCCGCTGAAATCCCTGCACACGCGCCTTGGAAACCCGCTACATTTTTTTTTAGCAAGGGATCGTTTATATGTACCATCCCACAGACAGGATATTACATACCACGGTCTTTTATATACCCGCCGATGGGGATCGATCCTAGACTGATTAGGTCTACATTTTTTTTAGGGGGGGGGGGGGGGGGGCGTATGCTTATGAATTGGCTCATATTGTTTCACTACTGCAATCTGTATTCCAAAAACACTTTAAGTGGAACATTTTATTTATTAAATGGAGAGGAGGAAAGGTGACAAAATGTTTTATAAAAACATTAAAGTATAGTTATTAGTGGTGTGAATGTATATTGTCGCAAACTGTGACCCATGACTGGTATATAAAACCCCATGATATTTGCTGTCCTGTGTGGAGAAGTGTATACTTAGTAATAATGCTGCTAATGGAAAACCGTCAATTACCAAATGGTTGACATCCAATAGCTGATTAATTTATCAATGTGCTCTAGTGATGTCATAAAGCAAAAATAAATTTTAACTTAAAAGGCATTCACAGCATCCAGGTAAGTTTGAAGACTGATAATACAATTTGCATCTCCCCCCCCCTCCACCCCCCACCCCACACACACACATCAAATATGTCAAATATGTTCATCCCCAACAAAAAATCCTGTTCGCCCCCACTTGGGGTTTTGGTGTATCCTTTTTAAAAATATCGATAAGGGAAAAAAAAACAATGACTACGTTTGTAGGTAAAATAGGTCATGTGATCACTAACACCCATGTATATTAATCAATGTCATCTTTACTGTCTAACATTAATATTGGGGGTGGGGCGAACCGACAAATAGTTGGGGGCGAACTGGCTTGGAGAGGAAACGTCTGGTACCCAAGCCATTGACGATAATTTGTTTTAAAAAGTCATAATAAAGTTTTATGTAAATTCACAGACATTGTACTCCACAATAATTATCACTTCTGAAAAAAATATTAATACAAAATAATAATTTTACTCCCATTTTGCAGTTGGTCCGAATTAATGTTAGTCACGAAAAACCGTACAACACGTACACACCTTACCTACGTATATTACGCCTACGGTACAACAAACAAGAAATAAAACAAAATTTCGATCTGCACATCAGTTTCTATTTATTTTTATTTCGTTTCATAATTAATGCAAGTTGAATACGCTGTATTTTGATGTTATTTGTTTATTTTTAATTGTGTACAAAAACAACTTGCTAGACTGGTTTCCTTTTTTGACGTAGGACCCTATTTTCGTGTGGCGTCACCTGGCGTTGACTTCATCACCTCGAAGCCTCATTAATACATCAAAGGTACGTGGTCCTACTTCAATACGGTGTGATATTTATATCTAAACTTTGTCAATTAATATATTAAAGGCATGTTGTCCTATTACAATAAGGTGTGATATTTGTATCTAAACTGTGTTAATTAATATATTAAAGGTACGTTGTCCTATTACAATACTGTGTGATATTTCTATCTAAACTTTGTTAATTAATATATTAAAGGTACGTTGTCCTATTACACATGGCTTCTAGAATATTTATAAAATCCACTAGCCGTGGGATCAGTGATTAAAATTTGTTACTAGCCATGATTAAAAATTAACTATCCTTACTTTACATTAAGTTTATACAATTTTACTAAATAACAGTAATAATCAGATATGTCACCTAAAGAGGGAGATACAGCTTAAAAATACTAACACTGATGGGTTGGGGTTGGGGCAGGATATTCATATTTACAAAATAGACTTAATTGCAACATTTGACAAAACAAATTTCACTAGCAGTCAGGCATGGTAATAATAGTTATTTACTAGCCCGACACTGAATATCACTAGCCATGGGAGTGGGGATACCATAATCTAGAAGCCCTGTATTACAATACATATATTAAAGGCATGTGGTCCTATGACAATACTATGTGTTATTTCTATCTAAACTTTGTTAATTAATATATTAAAGGTACGGGGTCCTACTACAATACTGTGTGATATTTCTATCTAAACTTAGTTTGCTAATTAATATATTAAATGTACTAGGTCCTACTACAATACTATGTATTATTATATGAATATATTAATTAATAAAGAGTAGAGAGAAATATCACACAGTATTGCAGTAGAAACCTGTACCTTTAATATATTAATATAGAAATATCACAGTATTGTAATAGGACAACGTCCCTTTAATGTATCAATATATAAAAGGTATGTGGTCCTATTACAATTGTGTGATATTATGTTAATTATTATATTAATGTAACGTGTATTATTTAAACACTGTTTGATATTTCTATCTAAAATTTGGTTTGTTAATCAATATATTAAAGGTTGTTGATTTTTTTAGATTTAAAGTTGATCGTTCCAAGATTATATGTTGATCTTTCCAATATTATATGTTGATTTTACCAAGATTAAAGTTGATTTTTCCAAGATTATATGTTGATCTTTCCAAGATTAAAGTTGATTTTACGTTGATTTTACCAAAATTAAAGTTGATTTTTCCAACATTAAAGTTGATTTTACCATGATTAAAGTTGTAGGCAAATAGAATTATTTTATTGCGTTTGGTGGCATTAATACGCTTTCCGTAGGTACGGTATAGCATTTTTATTTATATATATTTTTTAATATTACGTTTTGTATCACAACCCATTTTAAACGCAAACCATGTATCAAAATGAAAAGTATCAAAATAAATTGGTGTTATAAAAAACTTATATATTCTGCAATAGGGTCTACTTTTTTCGCTATTGAACTTTAAAAAATGGGACTATATTGTGTTTGATAGATTTTAAAAAAAGAGAAGAAAACCGGGGTGCTAGACAGATTTATCTAGCACGGTGCAAAAGCTGGCTAATTCAGTCCAGTAGGCAAGAAAAACGTCTCCGGCACACCGGCCTCAGTGGCGCAGTGGTTAAGCCATCGGACTACAGGCTGGTAGGTACTGGGTTCGCAGCCCGGTACCGGCTCCAACCCAGAGCGAGTTCTTAAGGGCTCAATGGGTAGGTGTAAGGCCACTACACCCTCTTCTCTCTCACTAACAACTAACCCACTGTCCTGGACATACAGCCCAGATAGCTGAGATGTGTTCCCAGGACAGCGTGCTTGAACCTTAATTGGATATAAGCACGAAAATAAGTTGAAATCAATCTCCGGCACGATATGTTTTATTGTGATGTTTATTGCTGTGCTGTAACGTTTATCCATTGGATCGAATTTTCCATTTGCACTCAGGATTTAATAAAATCAGGCATATGTTTGATTTGAATTTTAGATCAAAATATTAACTACAATACCTTTGATAACCTTTCCAGGATTAGATGTTTGAAGATGACACATTTGAAAGTTATTTTTATCCTGGAACACCAGGAAATCGAAAATGCGGAATGAAAATATGGAGGAACAATTATTCGTATCGAGCATTTTACGTCCATCCAATAAAAATAAATATATCGGAAATGAATGGAATTGATTATTTATTTATTTTGTTATTTATTTTTTTATATGTGCTTTGTGTAGGTTGCATTATATGCATTAGTAATATATATGCCATTAAAGTTTTTTGGGGGATTTTTTTATTATTAATTTTTTTTATTATTGTCATTATTTATTTTAAGGCTTTTATTTATTTACTTTTTTAAAAATTACTATTTACTTTTTAAAAAATTATTATTTACTTAAGTATTTTTTTTTCTAATATTATTACAGGCCATTAGTTATTTCATTCGACCAATCAAAACCTTACTTGCAAAATCATGCCAGTGATTTGAAAAGAATCGCTGCTGGAGTTTCGCGTCGCGTACACCGGGTCACGGACAACCGTGATTTTGGTGTACGGCGACTCGGACTCGCAGAAGAGGAAGGGAAGAGGGCGGAGGAAGAAGAAACGTGCGCCAGGAGCGGCTCAGGGGGGAACAAAACTGGCGGCTCAACCGCTATCGGACCTTCATCTCCCTCTACGCCACCGCCTACACGTAACTGGCCACTGTCACAAGTCTTGCCAGTTCAGAAGGCGGCGGTCCGGGAAGGAGCCGTTGCGAAGAGGAAGGCCGTCGCTCAGCCAAGCGACCAGCCTGACAAGGCAAGGCCTCCACCTTCACAGGCGGGAAATACTTAATCGTAGCCACCGGGATGTAACATCTCGCGAAATGCGATTTTAAGCTATGCCCTTTTTCGTAAACCACGCCCCATGTCATAAACTAGTCTGATATGTTTCCGCGGGAAATAAACATAAATATGAACGAATAGGCCTAATTCCCTAGTAAATTATGTCAAATATAGAGCTGTGTTATTGTAACGAGCATTTAATAAAATATTAAGTAATACAAATGCGTTTTTCAATGTGTTTTTTTCTTCTAATCTGTACTTCCGATGTTTTGACGTACCTACGTAGTCCGATACACCTGCCGTCAACTCGGCAACTGAATAACAGTGAGTTTATGACAGATGTATCGGACTACAAACAACGCTGTAAAGTTAATCGTTTGTAAACGTGACACAATATTAATAATACGTGAATAATATAATATATCGCATAGTTTGGGTGGGTGTATTTATTTTTTATTTTATTTTTTTTTTGGGGGGGGGGGGGGGGCGGATTAACGTCTGTATCAGATATGTAAACATGAATATATATACAGTATATGTAAAAATGAATATATAATCGTGCGTTAATTCATAATCTACCACCTACAGGTACGGTGAGGTTAAATTGACCGAACAACTAACCTAACAATGTGGTACATGATATTTGGCTAATGTCAGGGCTTTAGATTGCACCAGAACCGGCCTCGGTGGCGTCGTGGCAGGCCATCGGTCTACAGGCTGGTAGGTACTGGGTTCGGATCCCAGTCGAGGCATGGGATTTTTAATCCAGATACCGACTCCAAACCCTGAGTGAGTGCTCCGTAAGGCTCAATGGGTAGGTGTAAGCCACTTGCACCGACCAGTGATCCCTAACTGGTTCAACAAAGGCCATGGTTTGTGCTATCCTGCCTGTGGGAAGCGCAAATAAAAGATCCCTTGCTGCCAATCGGAAGAGTAGCCCATGTTGTGGCGACAGCGGGTTTCCTCTCAAAATCTGTGTGGTCCTTAACCATATGTCTAACGCCATATAACCGTAAATAAAATGTGTTGAGTGCGTCGTTAAATAAAACATTTCTTTCTTTCTTTAGATTGCACCAAAGCTGCACATGTACTATATATACTGGGGTAGATTTTGCAATTTTATCAGGGTAGATTTTCCATTTTATATGTAATGTTAATTTCAGCTAAATAAATGCCTTCTTATGAAGACACTGAAAATTAAATATGAATATGATGGATTAATCCATTATCTAAATGATCAGGGTATATTTACAATTTGTTATTTGTAATTTTCATTTTCTATTTCTGTAAAAGTGGGGCAGATATAGCCCAGTAGATTAAGCATTCGCTTGATGTGAGGTAAGTCTGGGATCAATCCCTGTCAGACCCATTGGGCTATTTCTCGTTCTAGCCAGTGCTCCACAACTGGTGTAACAAAGGCCGTGGTATGTACTATCCTGTCTGTGGGATGGTGCATATAAAATATCCCTTCCTGTCTGACGCCATATAGCCAGAAATAAAAATGTGTTGAGTGCATCGTTAAATAAAACATTTCCTTCCTTCATTTATACCGGCCTCGGTGGCGTCGTGGCAGGCCATCGGTCTACAGGCTGGTAGGTACTGGGTTCGGATCCCAGTCGAGGCATGGGATTTTTAATCCAGATACCGACTCCAAACCCTGAGTGAGTGCTCCGTAAGGCTCAATGGGTAGGTGTAAACCACTTGCACCGACCAGTGATCCATAACTGGTTCAACAAAGGCCATGGTTTGTGCTATCCTGCCTGTGGGAAGCGCAAATAAAAGATCCCTTGCTGCCAATCGGAAGAGTAGCCCATGTTGTGGCGACAGCGGGTTTCCTCTCAAAATCTGTGTGGTCCTTAACCATATGTCTGACGCCATATAACCGTAAATAAAATGTGTTGAGTGCGTCGTTAAATAAAACATTTCCTTCCTTCATTTATACCGGCCTCGGTGGCGTCGTGGCAGGCCATCGGTCTACAGGCTGGTAGGTACTGGGTTCGGATCCCAGTCGAGGCATGAGATTTTTAATCCAGATATCGACTCCAAACCCTGAGTGAGTGCTCCGCAAGGCTCAATGGGTAGGTGTAAACCACTTGCACCGACCAGTGATCCATAACTGGTTCAACAAAGGCCATGGTTTGTGCTATCCTGCCTGTGGGAAGCGCAAATAAAAGATCCCTTGCTGCCTGTCGTAAAAGAGTAGCCTATGTGGCGACAGCGGGTTTCCTCTAAAAAAATCTGTGTGGTCCTTAACCATATGTCTGACGCCATATAACCGTAAATAAAATGTGTTGAGTGCGTCGTTAAATAAAACATTTCTTTCTTTCTTTCCATTATCTAACTAATAAGGGTAGATTTTCAAATTATAACAAGTTGTTATTTTTTTCTATTTTTATTATTACTATTTTTTAATATTTGTGAATAAACATACTTTATGTTTACTATCAGTACTAGGGATAGTTCTAGGAAAATGAGACACTTAAGATTTCAATAGGGTGGATTTTATGGTACCGAACTACTGAGGGTACAAGATCATCTACTGAAGGTACTTTTCCCAAAATATGGTATATTAGTTTATGTCACGGGGATCCTATAATACCCGTAACTGAATGAAACACGATTATCCAAATATCTCTCCTAACTGTATCTACTATCTATTAGATCTATTAGATTTCTCTGTATCGGGCAGTCTATACCCGAGTGGCTCGGCTCTAGGTATAATATAGCACGTTAGTTCACTAGAAAACACAACAAAACACAATACACTTTGGAATCTGTATTAACCTTAAGCTGACAAATATATTTGCTGCAGTTAATAGTTAACAACAACAATAATAATAACAACCCAGAACTAATCACTTAGTTAATCACTAGGTGTCTAGTTTACACAATATTCTAATCACTTCACCGTGGTACAACACACACACGTGTGATAATTGAGAAACGCTGTCAGGGGAACTTAATTAATAAAGGAATTACAACTCTATTCCTAACTGGTTAATTTTTAATTAACCCTTAACTACTCATTCAGTAACCTTGTAATACAGAATTAATACTGGTACCTATCACAATAAAGACAATAACCTACAGTTTACCTAGGTCCTCTAGGATGACTGGTTAAGCCTTAATAATTTTAAAATAGTGAAGCCTACAATTTACTTCGTCAGTTTACTGGAAACACTGTCTAAATAATATTGGTATACTACAGTATTAAAATATTTAAAGTCACATCAATCACATCAAGGTTATACAACAGAGCAGAAAAATATATTTACCACGTCCGGACTGAACTTATATACTCTTCAAAAGAAGAAACGCAAAACCACATTGTCGTAACATTTGGAGAATTGATTTAATTATTGAATGGTGAGTCCGATAATTACCAAATGTTGCAGGATTGTTCACAATTCACTCTAGTCCATTGTGAGTAAGTGATAGGACACACCACCAAGGTTAAGGTCATCTGGAGTCAATACCGGGTGTGGCCTCCGCGTGTGTTGACAACTGCCTGGCACCGCCTGCCCATTGAAGCAACCAGAGTACGGATGACGTCCCGGGGGATGGTGGCCCACTCGGCCTGCAAGGCTGCTGCCAGCTCGGGCAGGGTCTGGGGCTGTGGTTGTCGCTGTCGGAGGCGTCGGTCCAACTCGTCCCATAGATTCTCAATTGGGTTCAAATCCGGTGATATCGATGGCAAAGGAAGGACATTAATGTTGTTGTTCTGTAGGAAAGCCGGTGTGAGACGTGCTGTGTGAGGCCTGGCGTTGTCATGTTGGAACACTGCGTTGGCGTTGGCCATAACTGGAACGATGTGTGGCCGGAGGATCTGGTCAATGTAGCCCTGTGCATTCAGGTTGCCCTGCACGTGGACCAGGTCAGTTCTGCCAGTGTGTGAGATGGCTGCCCACACCATGGCACTACCCCCGCCGAATCTGTCCACTTCCTGCACGCAGTTTGCCGCATAACGTTCACCACGACGCCTATACACGCGGATCTTCCATCATGACGTCAGCAGAAATCGGGACTCGGCACTGAACCACACCTGTCTCCATCGCAGTTGAGGCCATTGTCGATGAATCTGGCACCACTGCAGTCGGAGTCGACGGTGTTGTGGTGTTAAGATGACACCTCGAACTGGACGTCTGGCACGAATTCCTACCTCACGTAGGCGGTTCCGTACGGTCTGGTCGGATATCCTGCGCAAACCTGGTATTGCTGCGGCTGTGGAGGTGGCAGTAGTCAATCGTTCCCGAAGGTGGCGTACCCGGATGTAGCGGTCCTGCCCGGGGATAGTGACCCGTGGTCGACCGGATCTAGGGAGGTCACGTGTTGATCCATGTTGCTGGTAACGGTCCCACAGTCTGGAGATGGTGCTTGGGGACACATGGAATGCCCTGGCAACGGCCGTTCTGGATTCGCCTGCGTCTAGTCGGCCGATGGCATTGTTTCTCTGCGGTTCACTGAGACGTGGCATGTCCTGGATTGTCAACTGTCGGCCAGATACAGAGGCCAGGCAAGCGAACACCCTGCACTTTTATACTGTCGGTGTTCATGTTGCACGTGCAGACAACGCACGTGCAGTGGTGACATGGTTTGCACGTGGCTGCGTTTTTGCGAATATTCACATTTTGGAACTTTATTGTACAGTAGCTGCGTTTTATCGAATGTAACCGTGGGAATGTGTTTGGGACATGCAATGACCTTATATTCACAAAGCATGAACCGGTAGGAAACATAAACTCGGAGTTATAACCCATTTGTACCCTTTTGCGTTTCTTTTTTTGAAGAGTATATATTTCGTTCAGTGGACGACGTCCGTTTCCCCTGCAGCCTTCCTATGTTTCTCCCCGCTATTTATTACAAATCCAAATATCGGCTGGGGGCACATGGCGGTCCTCCCCCTATCATGTGAATTTCCCACAACTCCCAGAGTCAGTATTTTTTCTTAGAAGCCTAGACTGGTCGTCGCCTAGTTCGCCAGCAATACCCCGATCGTAACCGAACTAGCGGAGGTATTATGTAACTACTGGCCACATGACCTCCGCACCTCGTCTGGGTGTGTAATAGAACAGCTCGACCACCGTCGCGCGGAGGTATTACGTAACAAATTGCCCACCTAGTCTAAGTGCATATTGGGACTGCACACGGCCCTCTAAAACAATTAACATCGCCACAGGCGAAAACAAATTAGAAAATTTGTTTCTAATTTTCATTATTATTCATACTTACCTAGTGCTAGCACAACAAATATGCTATTCAACCTGAGTCATACCTACACACTGCAGAATTCTTTCCCTTGCCGGATATGCGCAATGCTATCCTTGCACGGGCTACCTGTAACTTCATTCTCGGTTCAAAGTCCACCCACCGAGGGAAAGCCTCATAGGGGTGGGTGGGAGGTATAGTTTGTTGTGCTAGCACTAGGTAAGTATGAATAATAATGAAAATTAGAAACAAAATTTTCTAATAGTCTTATTCAACTTACTGTGCTAGCACAACAAATATGCTATAACGGACGTGCAATGACACCGTTAGAGCACGTGAATTCAACATTAATGGGAGGAGGTAAGAAAATAGAGGACTTACCCGTACCCAAAAAGCTCCTTTGAAGTAATGACATGGAGATAGGACGAACCACGACATACGGTAACAAGGAGTCAAAAAACTTTTGGGAATAAAAAGGGGCTTCCCAAAAGAAAAACTCATCCCCATGAAAGGGAGGAAAAACATCTCCCCAGGGAGAGGAAACGGTAGACAACACTACAAAAAAACCCATCCCTCAGAAAAGAGTGGAGTGTTAAACATGTCCGAAGCGTGAATCGATGGCAGTCGGACGGAAAAGAGGTCGACCCCTTTCCATTGCCCTGCGCACAGACACGACGTGTTGAGCCGCAATGACTGTCTGGATCCTACGCGTACCGTCAGGACCAACCGCCATATCCCGGAAATAGAAACGGTCAAAAGTGTGCCGTCCTTTCCAAACCCCTGCATTCATGACCTTTATAATATCTAAAGAGTCATGAAAATTCAGGGAAGCAGAAATGGCTCGGATCTCATGTGGTTTAACAGAGAAATTCCGTAACACATGATCACCCGCCATCTCATATGCTAGCTTGATGGTAGCTGCTATCCATCGAGACAAAGCATTTTTTGTGACATCACCCGGCCTAATGGTATAAGAAATAAACAATCTCTTTTTACCCTGCCGCCGGTTTTTCGTACGCTGCAAATAATACTTCAATGCTCTCACCGGGCAAAGAAGTCTATCCGAGTTATCAGATGACAGTGTACGAGATAAACTGTGAATGACAGTAGGTGGAAACTCTTCCTCTGGAGACTGGTTTTTAGCAACAAAGATAGGGTCGGTACGTAAAGTGACAGACCCGTCCAAATTGTAATCAACCAAGTCATGCAAAAAAGCATGTATCTCAATGATCCGACGACAAACTGCCAGTGAAACCAGAAACAGAGTCTTCCACGTCAAGGCACGAAGACTAGCAAACCTCAACGGCTCATAAGGCGCACCCTTAAGAGCATGTAACACCAGAAAGACATTCCATTTCGGAATAATGGAAGGTCGTTCAACCGTGGATTGTAATGATTTAAGTAAATCATGCAACACCAAGTTGGTAGAAAAGTCACGACATCCACACTGTTTAAGAGTAGTGAAAATCGCAGCTCTGTGACTTTTCACTGTCGTGACTTTAAGTTTCCTTTCTTGGACCAACGCCAGAAAGTACTCCGCTAAATCGTTGACAGTAGGCGATAAGGGATCGAAATCCCGTGCGTTCGCCCAACGAACCCACATACGCCAGTGACACTGACACTGTTTCGTTAGCTTTCCCCATTCCCCATTGTTTATAAGTGTCCGCTTGTTTCTGTCAGTTGCGTTATATAAAATAATGAGCTGTCCAACACTACCTTTGTGACAAGATCTTTACCATCAGTTAAAATTCCAGTCTCCTTACAGAAAATGCCATTAATTCTGCCTGCACACCTGCTGACTTGTTAGTGGTATGGTCCACACTGCTTGCCACTCATTTAAGACTTGATTTCAAAACCTGCAGCCTGTCTTTATAACAGAACAGGATGACCACTATTATTGCAAGATTCGTCATTTTGATGTATGATCGCACAAGTACCTATAGTGACAATAGCCGATGATTAATGTTATTATAGGTGTTAAAACTGTATTGATATATTTTATATTTTATGAGCTATTGAGTAAAATAGCTTGTGGATGAGGCCATCTTGGATTTCAAGATGACAGCCATATATTCAATGTCACCATTGGATTCTTAGACCCCTGATATGTCAGTCTAGGTGTTAAATCTGTAATGATATCTTTTCTACTAAATGAGATATTGAGCAAAATAGCAATCTAATTAAAATTAGCTCCACTATTACATGTGGATCTAACAGCAGCCCATTGGATGACGTCCAGTTGACCTTTCATTCGACCAATCAAAATCTTACTTGCAAAATCATGCCAGTGATTTGAAAAGAATTTTAAAACATTCGGGATTATGGCGAGGGTATATGAAATGATTCGGGTGAATTACGAAGTATGCTGAAAACTAATTTCAATATAACATTTTATATAAAATTCGTTTCAAGACAAAAAAAACCACTGTGATGGTATAGCCATAAAATCTGTTTATACTAGTATACAATACAGAGTTTATTACTGCACTTTCCCCCCTGTTTTTTCAGTGTTGAAATAGACCAACAAGGTCGCCTATTGCATAAATAGTCTCGCCCAATATTTTTAGAATTTGTATGTTCCCGAATAAAAGGCGAAGTGTAATTGGTCGATATTTAAATTGTTATTTATAGATGAAATGTCACCTGGACATAAGAGTCCACGCAATGCTGTTAGATCTACTGTCAGACCCAGTAGAGCTGTTAATCAGATTGGCAAAATAGCATGTGGACGGCGACCATCTTTGATTTCAAGATGGCAGCCACAATTTGCAAACACTTCTGTCACCACTGGATTCCTAGTCTCCTAACATGTGGGTATAGGCATTTCAACTCTCTCGATATGTGTATTAGTTAA
The DNA here is from genome assembly GCF_016097555.1 of Gigantopelta aegis. Taxonomy (NCBI): domain Eukaryota; kingdom Metazoa; phylum Mollusca; class Gastropoda; order Neomphalida; family Peltospiridae; genus Gigantopelta; species Gigantopelta aegis. Next base: position 39,331,073 of record NC_054708.1, on the reverse strand, counting down.
GGAGATATTAAACAAAACAGGTCCACAATGGTGGCCATCTTGGATTTCAAGATGGCAGCCATACAGGGTGCAATTTCCAGTATAAAAACATTACATACAATTTAGACATCTACACTGATAATTTTGATAATGGATTAATCCATCACATATAGTGTCTACATAAGGTGTTTACTTAGCTGAAATATACATTAGTTAACAAATATGTAAATTAATATAACATCTTTTGGGAAAAGTACCCTTGGTGGACGATAATGTACCCTCGGTAGTTGGGTACTGTAAAATCCACCCTACTCAAATCTTAAGTGTCTCATTTTCCTAGAACTATCCCTAGCACTGACAGTAAACATACATGTATCATACGGTTATTCACATATATTTTTAAATAATAATAATAATAATAATAATAATTTCTTTTAATTTGGAAATGTACTCTGATCATTTAGATAATGGATTAATCCATCACATTCATATTGAATTGTCATGTCTACATTAAACGGTGTTTACGTAGCTGAAATATACATTAGCTAACATATGTGTAATGTAATATAACATATTAAAGGAAAACTACCCTCGGTGGATGATGTCCATATACCTTCGGTAGTTAAGTACATGTATGGTGAAATCCACGCTTTTGAAATTTTAAGAGTCATCTTTTCTGAAAACCACTCCTGACATGGATAGTAAATATGCAGTAAGATTATTGACATCTTGTTACAAAAAAAATCCAAAAAAAATTCAAACTTTCACACATGAAAAGAAAATCTACCCTGATCAGTTAAATAATAGATTAAGCCATCACATTCATATTGAATTGTCATGTCTACATTAAACGGTGTTTACGTAGCTGAAATATACATTAGCCAACATATGTGTAATGTAATATAACATATTAAAGGAAAACTACCCTCGGTGGATGATATCCATGTATCCTCAGTAGATACATGTAAGTATCATAAAATCCACCCTTCTGAAATGTTACATGTCTGTTTTTCTGAAAACTACCGCTGACATCGGTAGTAAACATACAGTAAGATTATTCACATCCACTTAAAAAATAATAATATAATTTTAATGGAAATGTAAATGCACATATGTAATAAAATGGAAATCTACCCTGATCAGTTAGATAGTTGATGAATAATTCATATTCAGTGTCTACATAAATTGGAGGGGCCGGACGTAGCCCACTGGTAAAGCATGGTCGGTCTAGGATCGGTCCATTTTTATTGGACCATTGTGCTATTTCTTATTACAGCCAGTGCACCACCACTGGTACATGTATATCAAAAGCTGTGGTATGCTGCATATAAAAGATTACCTGCTACTAATGAAAAAATATAGTGGGTTTCCTCTCTAAGACTATGTCAGAATTACCAAATGTTTGACATCCAATGAATCAATGTGCTCTAGTGGTGTCATTAAAAAAAAAAAAAACAGTGTTTACTTATACATATGTATTTCACACACGCACACATTTATTTCAGCTTATTTCCGTGCTTATATCCAATTAAGGTTCAAGCACACTGTCTTGGGCACACACCTCAGTTATCTGGGCTGTCTGTCCAGGACAGTGGGTTAGTTGTTAGTTGGTTAGTGGTTAGGGAGAGAGAAGAGGGTGTAGTAGCCTTACACCTATGCATTGAGTCCTTAAGAACTTGCTATGGGCTAGAGCCTGTACGGGGTTGCGAACACTTTACCTACCAGCCTGTAGTCCGATGGCTTAACCACTGCGCCACCGAGGCCGGTTACACACACACACACTCACACTGTCACGTATGTATGTGTGTGTGTATGTATGTATGTATACATGTATGTATATCTATATTAAAGGTAAATGAACCTTCAGTGGTACTTTATTCAAATCTATTTAATAAAAATCATATTTAAAAAAATAAAGAAACAAATCTACTCTGATCACTTAGATAATTGATTAATTTTGTGTCTACAAAAGTAGACTTTTACTTTGAGGAAATAGACATTAGCCAAGAAGTGTGTAATTTGTTAACTACATCAGTGGATGACTTCATGTGTACTTAGTAGTGAGATAATGTATTTATAATCCAACCTACTGAAATCTTAAATTTATAATTTTCCAAAACCTACCGTAACTATACTGTTGTGTTGTTGTTGTTATTATTTTTATTTAGGACAACTGTTATTACAAATAATTAAATAATTATAATTAACAGTAGTGGACAACATTTTTTGTAATCGGTTTGACCTGTACTCATTTATACAATAATTATTTTAAATTATACATTCTGTAGTTGTTGAATGATTTTTGTTGTTGTTGTTTGTTTATTTGTTTATGAAATTAAGTTGTACAGACGTGCATTACAATTTTGACGTTTAGATAACCGTAACCACTGGTGTAAAATTCATCAAAATATCGGCGGGATTATCCCACAGAAGAAGAGCAGGAAAACAACAAACAACGACATTGATATACGCTACGTAACATTCAATTACACAATTTATTAAGCACACTGTATATTATTAAATACTTGTTACATTAATATCTACAGTTGGAATAATTTATATATGTATACACCAGAACATTACTCGATGTCGTAAAATCTCGATGTCGATCAACCGTTTGATCATGAATATTCAGTAGACGCTCACTGGCTGACGACTCTCAGTGTCTACGATTTAGTCTCTTCCTTCACAGGCACCGTCCCCCTCCGACTCGGAAGCCGTCTGGAAAGTTCAGATCGGGAAAATCATGTCCGGCTTCCTGAAGTTTGTGCAGAGGGACACCTCGGATCCGGCATCACTGATGGCCGGACTAGTGGAACCAGAGCTGAAACAAACTGCCTGATGGAAGCGCTTACGAGCTCACACCATCAAGTCTACAGCCGGCAAGACAGGGTTGGTACTAACTCAGCGCCGAGAAGGAGTCTACCGACAAGCGGTCCTAGTTAGAGAGATGGATAGCCACACCATCCACAGGATCGTCAAGGCCCTTTTCGGCAACGACTACCGGAGTGTTATAACCATCCTCGCCGACCAGTGATGGAAGCACTTCATCCCCGCCTTTGCCGGTTCTCCGCTCATCAGTTCGCCGTAGGCTAACCTCCACACCCTAACGGCCGTAACAGGCAACTCACGTGGACATATAGCTTGGACTTTAAACATTTAGACCTTCGTTCAAAATTTTATGTCGAAATTACTTACTTTTTTTTAATATTCCGATCCTCTCTTCTTTCTCTTATTTATTTTTGGACTGTCCTTCTAAAATACTCCAAATCCATTTTCAACACCCCCCCCCCCCCCCCCCCCCCCCCCCCCCCCCCCCCCATCCCGAGTCAGGCCACCGATCTTATCGGCGGTCGGACTCGGGATGTGCGTGTTCGAACCCCTAGTGATATATAGGCACGTTAAACTAGTTATCATCATCATCATCAAGACGAAAAAACTAAACAAAAAAAACGTGATGGTATAGCCATAAAAACTGTTTATACTACTATACCACGGTTCATACAGCCACTCATATAGATGGGGCTTTTTGACTGCACCAAAGTCAAGGCGATAAAGATTGTACCAAAAATATAAATGCCCAAAACAAGCAAGCCCAAATTGAGTATAAACAATGTTATATGCTAACCTCAAAAATATTTTATTTCAATACCACTACAATAATAAACTTAATTTGACTGATATAACTTGAAATGCATTTCAGCAACATCTTTACCAGCTGTTAATAACATTACCATATTAACAAGATCTAAGAGTGCTCTAACAGACAAAAAACCAGTTGTGCCCAAATTAATGAGATCTAAAACCCTGACAGAATAATAATCCATCAAGGTGTTGTTTTGTTTTTTAACTTGTAATTCTCTTACAAATAAACAATCAATAAACAATGTATTGGGGTGTTGTTATATAAAAATAAATAAATAAAATTGTATGTTTAATTTATATTATCTAGATTTTTTTAAAATTAAAAAAACCCCTTACTCTTCTAACCAAAACTATGAAGAAAAAAAAGAGAGTAATGTTTAAATACCGGTATTATCCAGATCTATTATTTAAAAACAATTATCACAAAACGTCTAAACATTAATTAATACATTTACGGTATTACGTTTATAGGTCAGTGCTTATAGAGTACATGTACATGTACTTCAAATCATTATTTATTTGTGGTTTTTAAAAAGTACCTAATGACAAAATTACATAAATCATATAAACATGTTTTTTTCTTCATTAATAATTATTTTAAACTCATTAGTGACATCGTATTTCAAATACGAAGTTTACCGGAATTATACCCGTTTCCGTGAGTAACTAAATGTCAATCACATTATTCATTGATAGCACTGGTCAACAATTTTTCAAAAGTTGTCTGCTTCTGAGATTAAATAAGCTATTTCTTATGTATTCTGATGTGCTGATTTCAAATATCACAATTAAAATTGCTAGTTGGCTATCGTTTCAAAGATAAACGAGGTATGTTGTGTTCATTATTTATTATCACATAAAGCATATATTATATGGTGTACATGGAATATTTTCAGTCATGGAATGAGAAATTATGCTGTTTATCATATGCTCTTTGTTATTTCATCAGATTAGGTCATCTGCTCGGCTTTATGTAATGATTACTAGGAATTACTGCATAGTTTACTCCTTAATCTGTGTCTATCCTACGCTTTTTGGCTTGTCGTTTGTAGGTATTAAATAGAACATCCCGTGTCACTGTCCAGCAATAGTTGTGTTCATTTATGTCCACGCCTTCTTACTGTGTATGTATTTCAACAGTTGACCAATGGCAGTCATGTGCGCTACAACAGCTTGCTCTGAATGTGCACGTAAAGCCCTATGACCTGACCTAATGGCAGTCGACCTCTTATAGTTACTGTTGCGTAAAAGGATATAGTTTGGAAACCAGACGTCAAACGCGATTCTTTATAAATATATTTTCCAAATAATATTATTAAATGAAAAAAAAAAAATATATATATATAAAATAATAAAATTCCAGGACTTTCCAGGGGGTTAATTCATTTTTTTTCTGGAGCTTTAAGCACTTTCCAGGATGAAAATAAAATTGAGCACTTTCCAGGGTTTTCCTGGATGCGTGCGAACCCTGTCTTACAAGTTACATGTACGTACATGTTGTTCTAAAAATATATTGCCGCTATTGATGATGATGATAACTAGTTTAGGTCTCACTACACAGATCACTTCCGGGTGAGAGTTCATTCATCACGGTCCACTATAGTTCCTAATTATGGCACATGTTATGGTTCACATATTCACTTCTAGGAAATGGTGAAGAATTAAAACAATATGTATGTTTAATGGTAAGCCTTCTGGCTGTATTTTTGCCCATGTTATTTTGTATTATTGTCCATCGACCTTTTGGGACATGGGTATATAGTGCAAGTGACAGCGGAGTGAATCGGTTTATGAACCACTTGTTCGGACCGGTACTACAGCCAGATGCGGTTATATAGCAAAAAAATGAGACGGAAATGTTCACAATTTTGGAATGAATACAAATGCTTATATAATGTATGTTCGCAATGGTTTATGTTGTTAGTGCCAACGAGAACCCGTTCTATGGGCAATCTTCGCTTGAAGTTGGGCAGTTTAACATGGGTTTCAATGGCGGATGACATCTGTGTAGTGAGACCATAACGTGCCCATATACCACTAGGGTTTCGAACACGCCCATCCCGAGTCTGACCTCCGGTGTGTGTGTGTGTGTTTTGGGGGGGGGGGGGGGTAAGTTGAAAATGGGCAGAATTTTGAAAATAGCAATTAGTAAAAAGTTAATAGAATAAAAAAAATAAAAAAAAGTTACAAGCCAAAAATAAAAAGAATTGACTGCTCGGCCGAATATTTATATAATTTGGAGCATTTTAGAAGGACAGTCCAAAAATAAATAAGAGAAAGAAGAGAGGATCGGACTAAAAATTTTGAACGAAGGTCTAAATGTTTAAGCTCCGATATATATGTCCACGTGAGTGGCCTCGTTAAGGCCGTTGGAGGTTGACCTACGGCGAACCGATGAGCGGAGAACCGGCAAAGGCGGGGATGAAGTGCTTCCATCTCTGGTCGGCAAGTATGGTTATGACACTCCGGTAGTCGTTGCCGAAAAGGGCCTTGACGATCCTATGGATGGTTTGGCTATCCATCTCTCTAAACCAGTACCGCTTGTCGGTAGACTCCTTCTCGGCGCTGAGTTAGTACCAACCCCGTCTTGCCGGCTGTAGATTTGATGGTGTGTAGCTCGTAAGCACTTCCATCAGGCAGTTGTTTCAGTTCTGGTTTCACTAGTCCGCCCATCAGTGATGCCGGATCCGAGGTGTCCCCCTGCACGAACTTCAGGAAGCCGGACCTGATTTTCCCGATCTGAACTTTTCAGACGGCTTCCGAGTCGGAGGGGGACGGTGCTTGTGAAGGTGGAGGCCGGGCCTTGTCAGGTTGGTCGCTCGGCTGAGCGACGCGACCAACCTGACAAGGCCGGCCTCCACCTTCACAAGCAACGTCGGCTGAGCGACGGCCTTCCTCTTTCCAACGGCGGCTGATCGGGCCGGTGGCTTGACGACTGGCAGTACCGGGGGATACCGGCCAGTTCTGTCTGGGCCACGTAGTGGTCGCCGATGGAGGGCCTTTACGGGGCGTCTCACACCGCGGTGTTTAGTCTGTCTCTCTCGGTGGTCGACGGTTCCGGCGTAGCAGGTTTCCTCGACTCGGGCTGGGCTGGTGGCGGTGTCGCAGAAAGGACCGCCGCTGGCGGTTGAGCCGCCAGTTTTGGTCTCCCCCCCCCCCCCCCCCGTGCCGTTCCTGGCGCGCTTTTCCTCTTCCTCCATCTCCTCCTCTTCTTCTGTACGATCGCGTCGCCGTACACCAAAGTCATGGAAGCCCGTGACCCGGTGTAAGTGACGCGATATTCAAGTAGCTTCCCGTAACTCAGTAAGAGTCCCCCCCGGGGGGGGGGGGAGGGGGGTGTGTGCGTTAAGAGTACATGGCGAGATGATGATGATGATGATAACTAGTTTAACGTGTCCACATACCACTAGGGTTTCGAACACGCCCATCCCGAGTCCGACCTCCGATAAGATCGGACGACCTGACTCGGGATGGAGGGGGGGGGGGGGGGGGGGGGGGGGTGTGATAATGGGCAGAATTTTGAAAACAGCAATTAGTAAAGAAGTTGATAGATTAAATAAAAAAAGAATTGACTGTTCGACCGAATATTTATATAATTTGGAGCATTTTAGAAGGACAGTCCAAAATTAAATAAGAGAAAGAAGAGAGGATCGGACTATTTAATAATATTTTAAAAAAGAAGTAATTTAGACATAAAATTTTGAACGCAGATCTAAAAGTTTAAAGTCCGATCGATATGTCCACGCGAGTGGCCTTGATAAGGCCGTTTGGGTGCACAGCTTAAAGGGACGAGATAGGTTGCATCCCATCAAGAAAACCCCTAGATTGACAGTCGATAGACGTTGAAGGTGTAGTGCTGTGCTGAAATACAGATCTTGAGATGCCGGATCCGTCTGAACGAGAGAGAGTATCAGACTAGGGTATAGTCCAGTCGTCATGGGTTGGTATAGTGGTGCGGACGGGCCCGACTCCGGAGGATACGAGATGGTATCACTATAAAGCAAGGTAAAGTCTAGAAAAAGAATAGTAGGGGCTGACCCCGCTTCCTATCTCTTCTTAGAGTGGGGTGGTCAATCTTCCAGTGCTGCTAGGACAGGCTCGGACATGTAGAGACTAAACGCGAACAACCGTGGCGTTCTGCAGAATGGCCGTCATACGAGTCACGAAAAAAACAAGTCGACAGTCAGACGGAGAAATGACGTGGAGGCAAGGAATCTCGCTAAAAAAAGAATCCAACCTGGTGGTGCAGGCTGTCGAAACGAGAAGCGTTCCAGCGTTCAATCAGTTCCAATGGCCGCATACATCCCAGTAGAAAACTTCATTTCGCTGACAAAAAAAAAAACGAAATGAAGGACCCCCAAGTCGAGCACACGAAAGCACGTGTAGTGTGCACAAGCGAAACAAACACGTCTTACCGCGTGGAGCTCCAGACTGGGAATGTGACATGCCGAGACGTCTGTCCCCATCGCAAGTTAGCTTGGAAGTGATTGCCACCATTTGCATATAATACTTTCGGCATGTTACGGCACGGAAATTACCGACTGTCAAAGGGAAATAACTCTTTATTTCATACCGTGCAAACCATAGCTAAAAACTGTTTATTTGTGCATTATTATTTTTAAATATATCAAATAATATTAATAATAAGTTTATTAAAATATATAATTCACTACATATGATTATCTGCTAAATTCAAGGGCTTTTCAAGGCAATTTTCAGTTTCAAGACTGCACCTCAAATTCAAGGCCTTTTCAAGCCTGTGCGAACCTTGTATAATACAATCCAGAGTTTATTACTGCACTTTTCCCCCTGTTTTTTAAATGTTGAAATAGACCAACAAGTTCGCCTATTACATAAATAGTATCGTCCGATATTTTTAGAACTTGTATGCTCCCGAATAACGCTATAAAAGGTGAAGTGTAATTGGTCGATATTTAAATTGCTATTTATAGATGAAATGACACCTGGACATGGGGTTCCACGCAATGCTGTTAGATCTACTGGTGAGACTAGTAGAGCTAATTTTAATCAGATTGCGTAGTTTTGCACGTAAACGTAAACGTAAATCTACGACTGAAGAGCATTTCACAAAGAAGTGTAGACGTAAATCTAAGAGTGCCCCCGGCCACAACTAGTGGCGCACGTAAATTGCTACATCCACTTCGATAATTCATAAAATGGCAACACATTTTTTTTTTTTTTTTTTGGTAAAGCGTTTATCAAATTAACTCCCTGTAATAATCCAGTGACACCCAGTTTTGTTACCTGTGTCATTTGATCCACTCAGGGCGGGATTTAGCTGAGTCAGTAAGTGCTCGCTTGAGATGCCTGCGTCACAGGATCGAACCACCTTGGTGGATCCATTCAACTGATTGGTTTTTTTTTCTGGTTTTGGTTTTTTCTTGTGAAAGTCCGTGGTATGTGCTATCCTGTGTGGGAAAGCGGATATAAAAGATCCCTTGCTGCATTAGGAAAAAGATGTAGTGGGTTTCCTCTGACAACTACTTGTCAAAATTACCAAATAATAAATCAATGTATTCTAGTGGTGTCGTTAAACAAAAAAACCCATCTTTTTTTTAATCCACTCAATAGTTTTTTCATATAGGCTGATAGCGTTCAATTAAGACGAGTCTGCATATTTACTGATATATCCAAATGTATGCAGCAACAAACCAGACGATATTTTCCCTCAGTACTATTTCCCGTACCAGCTCCCATTAAACGTAGGGCCGTACGTGGTCTGGACGTGGGGGTCAGGGCGAAAATTAACATAGCTGACCATTTTCTCTATACGTGTATTTTATATGAATAACCAAATATTGCTTTGTAAAATAATAATAATAATTAAAAATAAAAGAATACGGTTTGGTCTCAGCGGGTTAGGTGGGTCATGACATGTAATCCCCCAGGGCCATGCCCCAAAACATGCTTTTTTAATCAATTATTTCACTTTGGTGGTTTGCTTTAAAATATTAAAACAAAGTTTTATTTTTTAACATTTAAAGCTTCGTATTTAATGCTGCCGTGTCTATATTATTATTATTATTATTATTATAACATTGAACTGTCCTGAAAACGCATCTCTTCACGTCTTCATTACGAATATGTGTGGATCCCTTTCGGACCTCGGCTCAGTTGCCTCGCACAAACTCAGATTGCTTCTTTTATAATTCTGTGACACCCCTCTACCCTTTACAAATGTCTAGATCCGACCCTGCTATCAAACGCATTATTTTAAACTTATATACTTATACACTTATTGACAATGTTTTACTTTCATCTTTATCAAATTCAAATTAATATTTTCTCTAATATTTAGAAATGAAATATATATCCATATACAAATGACTATCTGCTCCACTGACTTATTTTGATAGGGGTGAAAGGTGTCTAGACAAAAGAAACAACAAAAAACAACAAACAAACAAACACACCCAAACGTCATCTTACATATTGCCTACACAACTAATAAACTCGTTCATAACATGGGGAAATTTTAGTTGCGGATCCACGGAATGGACATGCCATTTTATATTTAGCCCCTTTTTACTATTACTTTGTTGGAAAACACGAATTGAAATCACCATATTTTCTCTTTTTTTTTTTTTTTTTTTTTTTTTTTTTTTTTTTTAAAGTGCACGTCGACATGTCCAAATATAGGGAATGGAGTAAACGTACACGTAGACGTACGACAGGTGTAAAAGACCTGTCGTACGTCTACGTGTACCTTTACTCCATTTCACGAAGCCGGTCGTAGAAATACTACCAATACTTTGCATGGGCGTCAATCGGTGGACACGTCCCCCACACTTGTTAACGCCGGGGGACAATCTATATAAGTGCCCCCCCCCCCCCCCCCCCCAACTTTTTCGTTTAGCAAAAGCAACAACAATACCACCACCAACAACAACAAAAGCAACACCAAAAAACAAACATAAATTAAAAGTTTAAAACTAATGTGTAGCTTTATGATTTTCATTGACATTCTTTTATCACAAACACACACACTAACACTAACACGTGTCCGTCCCCCCCCCCCCCCTCCCACACACACACTTTTAAAGCCGGATTGACGCCCATGATACTTTGCACGTAAATCTATGTCCGTTTTCTTTTGCAACGTATTTATAGTCTGGAACCCAGAATTGGAAAAAGGCCTTAAAATAGGTTCACGGTGAACCCATCTGCTATACTTTTTTTTATTAACATTTTTAAATAGCTTAAATATTTAGAATCAATGTTCAACTGGTCTGCAAGTCAATTTCTAATGCGAAAAATAAATATCCTATGTGGAGTGGAGGCTGGTAGACCTCAAAAAGGATAAAATTGCGCCTTTGAATTGAATTTTCTTTTTTCTCACGAAATTGTTAATTCTTAAAATAATAGCATGAATCTTTGCACACCCATAGAAAACAGCATAGATAACATTTTAAAAATGAAAAGAACTTGAAGTATTTCCTGCATCAGCAATGGCGGCCATTTTCCAAGATGGCGGCTATGGATTTTTCTTAATATTCTGCCGTTTCTTTTAGAAAAATACTATGAATGTCATATAAAATATCATGACCAATGTCCATGCTGTTAGTGCATTATATGCCAAATAAAATATTATATAGCACCACCTTCTATAACCCGTACGGGCCATGTAATTCCAATATGGTCACCTTTGGTAAAATATTACATTTTACATATATTCAATTTTACATCTAAAAATCTTAAAACATCACGCTTTAGTTCTTTCTATATTTGAAACAAACATTATTTTCATATTACAATAATGTATGATAAATTATTTATTTGTGTTGTTTTAGGCTATACTTGTAGGAGTATTTAATAGTAATATAAATTAAAATGGCAACCCAACCCACCCCAACCATAAATACTACATGCATGTGTTTATTATATTAACAACAAGGCTTTTAGATACATAATAATAATAAGATTGATTGAAAAGCATTTACATTTTAACTCCTTACTTATTTTCCATTTAAGATATTATTTTTACTTTTGAATGTGGAAACAGCTGTCTAACATTTTGACAAAAGAAGAAAAGTCAAAAGCAACTCAAATAGCATATAGGTCAGTATTCCCTCAATCTCCTACAGATCTTGCCGTTGTGAATGCATCACTGGATTATTTCTCAGAAAGTTGGACAAGACAAAGCATTAGCACTTCGAAAGAAACTTCCTGAAAAGTTTGATAGACACATTCTTCGAATAGGTGGTTTTCACATTGCCTCCATTTTTCTAGGTGCTATAGGATTCTTCATGCAATCAAGTGGTATAGAATATATCTTTGCCCAAGCTGAGGTTTCTCTTCCAGGAACAGCTAGAACGATACTGTCTGAGAAAGATTATTACTTAATGCTCAGAGCACACAGCTTTGTGTATACTGCACAATTTCAGCTATTTTGAGTCTTTTGAAAGCTGGTTATTGCAACAGTCATGTGATCTGGACATGTTTTCAAATCATGATGAAACTGTCTATAATGTTATTGACATTCTCATGAGCAAACGCAATATTGCTGATGTATTGCAAACTGAACAGGCTACGTCTTCCCTAACAAGAGTAAGAAGACTCCTAACATAATTCAAAGATATATGCTGTAACAACCCCACAGCAAAGTTTTGGCTTATGTACATAGAAATGGTTACCATTCTAAAGATGTTCATCCACTCTGGGAGAGCTGGTATGTGGCAGCATCATCTGTCAAAAACGGAAGACATGATACCATACCTGGTTGCATCTGGACATGGTAAATATGTCTCTTGCCTTCCTCTGTATCTTCAAGAGATGCGAACGTTGCAGATTTCAGCACCGGAAGTGAACAGAGAATTTGAGAAAGGCAACTTTGTGGTTAGAAGAACAACTGGTAGATTCAATGGTGTCTGGTCGGATATGTGTCTTGAGTAGACTTATAACTGTGATGCTAAAACAGTCCTCTTTCATGGCATTACTAAAAAACCTGCGACAATGGAGAAGTACCCAAGAGTAGTCCCAGAGTTAACATCAATATCGGAAGACACAAAGAGAATGGTTCACATGAATGAACCATACAAATGTCATGAGGATCAAAACACTGGTGAAAGAAACAATGATCAACTCATTTATGTGTGACAACACTACAGATTTGCTAAACATCAGCACTGGGGAAAAGGCTTCTACTATAGAACTGATACATGCAAAAGAAACAGGTCTCCAGATCTTGGAAGAGGCAGAACATAGTGGATCCAACAGGGTAAAACATTGTACATGTAAAGAAAAAGTAAAAAGAAGAAGTATCAAACTGCATTTGAGAATTCAAAAAGTTTATGAAGAAGAATCAACAATAGCCAGAAGTTTGTTCTTTATCCATGAATTAACTGATGACAAAAAAAGAAGCTCTCAGTCATGAATGGACGAAGTATCCTTCACCTCTGTTTGAACCAGATGACATCTTGGATCAAGGCTATAGGATGAGAAAGGGGAACAAATCTGATTATGCTATGGCTCTCAAAGACTATCTTGGGGATATCTGGATAGAGAGAGAATACACCATCAGATGGAGGACAGGTTACACTGCTAATTGATGCAATGGCATTTATCCAAAGGCACCAACATTTTGGATGCAATACATTTGCAGAACTTCAAAGAAGTTCTTAGACAAGATTCTACACTATATCCTAGTGAAATAGTGAATTTTGTTGGGGACCGCTATGACTTTGGACCAGAAAAAAAGCTTGAAACAAGAAGAAAGAGAAAAGAGAAAAAACAAGTGTAAGCCTTAAAAAACAGAGTATCACCCTCATGACACATTACAAATTCCAGACTGGAAGCTTATGACACAAAGTATGCAGAACAAAGCAAACCTCTTAAACTACTTAGGGGAATCATGGATAGGATGCTGCGAGCACCTCCCAGATAATCTGAAACTCATAGTCAGTGGGTTGATGAAGGATCCAAGTCACACAGTCAAAATTTCAAATGTGGGACGCACTCATTTACCTGAACTGGCATGTGATGTACACGAAGAAGCAGACACGCGGGTTTTTTTCTGACATCAGTTACTGCGTCAAGGAACTTGGATGTAATAGTGTGAAAGTCCAGACTACCGACACAGATGTCCTAGTTCTCAGTATGTATTATAGTGTACAAATTCCAGGACTCGAAGAACTCTGGTTCAAAAAAATGATAAATACATTCCTGTACACATGATTGTTGCATGAATGTCAAGAAAGTGTGGTGTGGATGCTGCAACTTTGACTGGTATTTTGCTTAGTACCTACATTCTCATCAGTTGTGATACAGTCAGCTATCCATTCAAAAAAAGGAAAGAAAAGAGTATTGAAAGTGACACTACGCAACTTTGAACAATTAACTGTCCTAGGACAATTTGGATTTAGAACCATAATTATAGCCAGTTCCTTAACATATGGCTATTATGGTGGCCATTTTGGATTTTTACAGGAAGTGGTGAACGAAAAAATTGAAAACATTATTTTTTCTTAATTATTTATATTCCTAGAAGTGAAAAATCTATGTTTTTTATTTGTGCATTCAATAGAGGTATTTCACATTCCTATTGCGCATGCGCGCGAAGAGTAACGTCCCTTGACAAAATAGACTGAAACTAGTCTATTTACAAATTGGGGGGCGTGACAGACAGGTTGTTATGGGCGACTTGAGTAGCTTCGTAGGAGACTTAAACTTTGACAACTAACATGTACATATTTCGAATTAGATGGTATAATGGCCGTAGAAAACGGTCCGCTGAAATTTACAGCGGAATGGTTCAAATTAAAAAGCAGTGCAACAACTTGGACAAAGTCTCTGCGACTTGTATCCGAGGGTTTTGATAACGCCAGATTAAAAGACTATCTCGTAAAATGTATAAACAAAACATTTGACAGATTCCATAGGTTATGGCATCGACAGGTTATGGCATCGATCGATATATATATTTGAGAGAGAGAGAGAGAGAGAGAGAGAGAGAGAGAGAGAGAGAGAGAGAGAGAGAGAGAGAGAGAGAGAGAGAGAGAGAGTATATATATATATATAAACATAAACATACACACACACACACACACACACACATAGTACAGGTTGCCACATATATAGTCTTTAAAACATTTGTTGTTGTTTCTTGTTTTACCGTCTGTACTGCTAATTAACGGATGTGTGCTTCATAGTTGACTATAAATCAACTTTTGACATGTTGTCTCCTTCAAAAATAATGCAAATAGAATATATTAAATTAACCGTTTTCCACAAGTTTGTTTTCTTTTTCCATTTAATTATTTAATTCCGACTTCATGCGATATATTGTTATAGTAAGTGAATCTACAAATGTCAAGCGTAGCCTGCCCAGAGGCAATTAGATGCATGTCAGATTCATACTTCCTCAGAAGGTGTTTTGTTGCATTTTTCTTAGTGTCTATCTAATTGGGAAAAGTTAAAAAAAAGAAGAGATTTTTATGCTGTTACATGTATATCCATAAAGTGGGAATTTAAAAAAGGGGGATTGGGGGGGGGGGGGGGGTTGAAGGTAGGTGCCGTTCTGTTTACCCATACACACGTTTTTATACAGTGTCAACATGAACGCATTGAGTATTATACAAAATATATTTATTTTCTTTACTGTTAATGTGTTTTCCACCATATCTAAGTATATAAAATACTAGACGGACCTGTGTAGGAACGTCCTGTACAGAGCCGTCATCACTCTATATATATTTATATATCATTATTATTATTATTATTTAAGGAGTGTCTGTTATTTCTTTTACGTTCATCGGGGTATGAACAAAATAAATCATCCGTAAATTTTGTGAATCGGCGAAGCCGTTCTCACATAAGTTTGCGGATGATTTTTTTGTTCATACCTAGATGAACGTAAAGTAATAACAGACAATACTTATAATTAAATTTGAAAAATACTGAGTAATAATAACATTAAAAGTTCATATATATATATATATATATATATATATATATATATATATATATATATATATATATATATATATATATATATATTCTGTTGAGTATTGTCCGAAATATACATATATTTTCTGTATATACAAAATAGATATTTATTTTATTTTATTTACTGTTTACTACCATATCTAAGTAGAGAATACTAAACCGCCCTGTATAGGAACGTTCTGTACAGAGCTGTTCTGACTACATATATTTTTTATATATTTACACACGCACACGTTATATATTTTATTGAGTATAATCCGAAATATACATATATTGTCTTTATATACAAAATATATATTTATTTTCTTTACTGTTAATGTGTTTTCCACCATATCTAAGTATACTAGACCGCCCTGTGTAGGAACGTCCTGTACAGAACCGGTAAGGTTTTGGTCCCTTATGCGTTCACTGGCTTCCCTCCTACAAAATGTGCCGAACAAACCCTCGTACTTAGAGTAACATTAAAATCGTTTTCTACGTGAAACGATTACCCACAATCGTTTCCGATATCCATTGGCTGGATATCGATGGAAGGATAACGAATTTCCCGGACATATGCGGTTGGAACAGTTAATAATTGAACAATGGTCGTGGCCTCCCATTGCTTTTGCCCCCCAATTTGCACATAGGTCTATTTTGGCGAGATCTCGCGAAATCTCGCGGTTTGCGTCCTCGAGTAACTCCGCAACGGGCACATGCGCAGTGGAATGTGAAATACCTCTATTCAGATGGAATTCTATAATCTAATAGTTGAAAGTGCTAAAACAAGCTTATCTCAGAACAGTTGTTGGGTCCCCATAGTATATACGTGTTTTATAAAATTCGCAAAGGAATTCGCAGAGCAGACCAGCTTTTCCTAACACCTAAGATGAAAACGTGCAATAAAAAATGGTTTAAAAAGTATAACAGATGGGTTCACCTTGACCAA
This sequence comes from Gigantopelta aegis, assembly GCF_016097555.1. Classification (NCBI taxonomy): domain Eukaryota; kingdom Metazoa; phylum Mollusca; class Gastropoda; order Neomphalida; family Peltospiridae; genus Gigantopelta; species Gigantopelta aegis. The sequence goes on along the minus strand of NC_054708.1, from coordinate 39,314,557 downwards.
AATTTTCAGTATTGGGTTCCAGAGTATTCGCAGAAATTTTACATCTAAAGCCAATTATTAATAAATCAATGTGCTCTAATACGGTCGTTAAACAAAACAAACGTAAAACGTTTAAAAGAAAGAACGAATAAACTTGATAAAGCTTGGAAACCACCGTTTTCGGTATACCAACACATGGTTGTACTGTACCAAGTAAAATCCTATAGGCGACAATGTTAACCGATGCAGTTTAAAAACACTATACGAGTATAGCCAATTCCATATATTTGGATAAGTCGATGTGCACTTAACAATTAAAATAAATAAATAAATAAAATAAAATAAATAAAAAAATAAAAAAATGGTGATTTCAATTCGTGTTTTTCAACAAAGTAGTAGATATACTGCAAAAAGGGACTGAATAAAAAAATGGCATGTCCACTCCTTGGATCCGCTACTAAAAATTTCCCACGTCATAAACGAGTTCATTATTTGTGTAGGCAATATGCAAGATGACGTTTGGGTGATATTTTTGTGTGTGTTTGTTTGTTTGTTGGGGGGGGGGGGGGGGGGGGGGTTGGTCTAGACACCTTTCACCACTATCAAAATAAGTCAGTTGAGCAGGCAGTCATTTGGGTATATATATTTTATTTCTAAATTGTAGAGAAAATATTAAGTTGAATTTGAAAAGGATGAAAGTAAAACGTACAGTCCGTCAAATATAAGTTTTAAAATAATACATTTGATAGCAGGAGCTGATCTAGACATTTGTAAAGTGTAGAGGGGTGTCACAGAATTGTTAAAGAAGCAATTTGAGTTTGTGCAAGGCAAATGAGTTGAGGTCCGAAAGGGATTCACAGTCCTGTTTACCCTAAGTAATCTGTAGCAGTAGTTTGGTTCAGACTTGTCAGTAGTTTTAACTTCTTGTCAGTAGTAATACTATGTTCACAGATTTTAAGGAAAATAGTTCTCAACCGGCTGAATCTTTTGTATGCACTCCTCATATTAACAAAAAGCACATGCATTAAACTGGATGTTACAAAGCTAAAACTGCATTTAACAAAGTTAAAACTGGATTCCACAAAGTTAAAACTTATCTCACAAAGTTAAAACTGCATTTAAAGGGATAAACTTGCATAACACAAAGGTAAAACTGCATAATATTTTATTGGGTTCCACAAAATTAAAACTTCCTTCACAAAACTGCATAATTTATGACAGTCAGGAGTTTAAATTTAACAATGTAGTTGCCTATAGTAAGCCCCTTTCAGATGATCTAGAGTTTTGTCAGAATGCTGTCTGTATGTGTCACAAGGATGTCCTGGTCTTGATTTCAACACCAACAGAGATTCCAGTGTGCTGTCCCCAAGAGAAGCTCTCTGGTCTGTTCTGTTTTTCCGAACTGTGGAAAACACTCGCTCACAGTGAGAACTACTGTGTGGAATGCACAAAATTCCACACATAACAAGATTTCTGTACAATAGATGTCCGTTCGCATCTTGCATTTTACCTTTGGCTATCCAAGTTTGATCCAGTCTGTCTTTTATCATATGTTTGACGTCTTGACACTGATATGCTATGAACTCTTCGAAATAAAAATGGAAATTAGTCACATGCATTTTTGAAAATACATCCGGACACATGCGTAGAATTCTGCAATTCTCTCTCGCAGATGATTATTTCCCTTATTTGCTATATACTCCTTGGCTGCCTCTCCAGTGACTAGCTCCTCGTTGGTCTTCTGATTATATTTCAGTTTGTATTCAACTTTGTCAACAGACTTGCCAACAAGAGCAGATGGCTTGACAACGCGGATCATCACTTTTCTAACAACAGAATGCAGAGACCTGAGTAAGTGAATCTTTGGATCTTCAGCTTGTAAATTCAGCAGAACCTCATCAAATACAAGAACAGTATAGTTCAAGAAAATAACAAAGAGATTGTTTGTTGGCGATCTGATAAATCTGAATATATTATCAACTTTTTTTTCTGCATATGTTTGTTCAGTTGCAGCAGATTGCTGACTTGTTTTCTCAGACTTGGAGTTGTCAACTTTCTTTGATTTGTTAGCAGAACTTTGGCTAGACTTCTTGGCTTTACTTACTATAAGATCGTTTTGAGTTTTGAAATAAATCTTCAATGGCTCCCAGTTAAAGAGCAGCCGTTCCAGGCATCTTCCAATGCTAAGCCAACGAGTACACACCTGCTTAAGCATTCTTTTCTGTTCAATGTCAAAGACATCCTGCGTACCTTTGAATTGCAATTTGCGTTTTCCACTTTTGTTGAAGTATTAATAAATATCAACGAGTACCTCATCAATAGCTGGAAGAGCCTTTGCCGCTTTCTTTGCACCAATATGGACAAGGTGTAAGGTACAGCCAGAAAGATATACATGCAGCTGTTTGTCTTTCACGAATGCAAATACACCATTTTTATGTCCAGTCATAACACTTGCATTGTCACATCCCAAGGAGAGGCAGTTTTCCCATGGAATAGTTCGCTGCTTCAATTCCTTATCCATGAGAATAAAAATGTTTTGACCTGTAGAAGCTTCTGAACAAATGGGTATCGATAAAAGTTCAGAATTGACTAATCCTGAAACTTCATCTAATGTGCTCATAACAAGTGGTATTGCTGACTAGTCTCATCATTACTTCCATCCGTTGATATGGAAAAAAGTCCGGTTCTCATTCGACCAGCAAGTGTTGTTTGAGTCATTTTAGCTAGTTCATTAATCAAAGCTGTAGCCTTGTTCCTGCCACACTTTATGCCTGGAAACAAAGAATACTCTATTTTTACAAAGGTATCAAAACATTGCTTTACAAATTCAGCTATATAGAACTTGGAAGGTAAAATTCAAGCACTTTTTGTTTCACAATGACTTTTTTATTTACCACATCTAACTACACACATATAATCATCTACGACAACATCTACATAATTTCAAAAGCTATGTTCGGATTGTTTTCACTTTCAGATAAAAAGATTGGTACCGTTTAATAAATGATTTCCACGCGGTTCGTCTCCTGGACATTTAGTCCAGTCGATTATAGAATTCCCCCCATATATATATAAATAGTTATTTCTGTTATTTGTGTTATTACTGCAACACAGTGAAACATGCGAATGAACCATGAGTGGTCAACAGTATTGAATATCATGATCACAAAAACTGAAAGCATGCAGAAAACAAAATGAAACGCTTATACAAAAACAAACATACTGCACTGGCAATATGCAGTTAATGTTTTCTGGGAACCACGGTGTCACACAATTTTTTTTTTTCAATTTTTTTTAGAGGAAATGGAAAAGCGCATTTCGCGTAGCTCTCACATTCCTGCTTTTATCATTCCACTTATATCTGAAGCAATGCATATCATAGTATTTAAAAGCAAAAATTAATAGTAAAAAGTAACTGTTACTCACTTGAAGCTATCTTGGAATCTGGAAACATCAGTTTAAATGATGGCGTCAGACGATCTGCTGAAGCCAATGTTAGGTTAAAGTCTGCAATTATCTCGCACATAAGTAGTTCTGCCTTTGTTACAGATCGTACTTTGTCTGCCCGTGTTCCCTGACCTTCACCACAAAACATTGTTATTGGCTGATGGGTAGATTTCAGTTTTTTATAATCCTGATGTTGTTTTGTATCAACATGTCGCTTACAGTCATTTTTCCCGCTATGAGCACATCAAAAGTTCACATCGCACACGAAGCATTTCACGAAGGTGTCTCCTTTGTTCGACGAAATCAGGCATGGCCACAAACTATTATACAACTCTTTATATTTTTGCGACGATTTAAATCGTTTTTTAGTCATGATAGCGTTACTAGTATTACTATTTTTCCGTTTTAAAGACGGGAAACTGGGGAAACTGGGAAACTCTTTTTACGTGCCCCTATCCACGAAGGTTCAGGCACGCCCACCACGGATTTAGCCTCTGACTTCGCCAGTGACTAACTCCGGAGCAGGAGGGGGGGGGGGGGGGTAAGTTTGAGGTGGGCGGAATTTGGAAAAAAGCCATTTAGTAAGGTCAACGCGAGCGCGGACCAAATAGCAGACACTTCGTAAACTTGAAGTACACCGAGTGGGAGCCGTGCTCTGATTGGCTGAATTTCGATTCCTCGGTGAAGCCTGTATTTTACCTAAGTCTACAAAGAGTAACTGCATCCAAAACATGTCCGGACTCTAAAATTTAACCCAAAATAGTTAAGACTGCTCAGCCAAAAGGTTTTTAAGGTGATTTTGAGCAATTGAACGGGCGCCAAAATAAAATGCGTTAGACTACTTATAAAAAAATAAACATAAGAATTTTGAACTGCTTCCAAAACGTTTAAAGTCTAACTAGCCCAAAAAAAGAGGTTGTTACCTGTCCTAAGAAAGGTTGTTAGCGGGGATGTCGTCACGGAGAGGCGATGAATAGGGACGAGTCCAGATGGGTGAGGGCGTACTGGTTGGCGGACTTGGCGATGCTCTCGGTGATTGGACGGTAATCTTCCCCGGCAACGGTCTTGATGACGCGGTGGATGGTCGGGTTGTCCATTTCATCGAGAAGCATCCCTTGGTTGAAAAGTCCCTTCCGGCGAACGGTAAGGCAGATCCCTCGCCCATCGTTTATCGTGATCCTACGCACCGAGAACTCTCCTTCGGTTCGTGGCAGAGGTTGATACGACTCCGGAGTCGGTCCACAAAGGAGCTGACGGACATCCCCAATGTTAGTCTTCACCAGCCTCGAGTAGCGTGTTGGTAGCTTGCCGGCCTGCAGTGACCAAGGTTGTTCGGCGGGCTGGTCGTTCGCTGGAGATGAAGTAGGTGGGGGCGGTTGTGTCGGCGGACTTGGCTTGGCTGGTTGGTCGCCTGGTGACACCATCGCCTTTCGTTTTCCAACGACCACAAGACGGGCCTGGGATTCTACAGCTCCACTCTTCCTGGGTGGGGGTGGCATCGCTGGAATCCCGGGGGTTGAAGTAGTCGGAGTTGATGGTGGCGATTCCATCTGGGCCTGGTTAAGGACCGTGTCCGCCACTGGCGAGTCGTCGACTGGATCCTGCAAAGCTGGAACAGCTGGCCTCACTGGTGTTGACTTGGGCTTGGGGGGTACAACGGGAAAAGTCGCCGCCGGTAGTTGAGCTACCGGTTTTGACCTCCCCCGGTCCGCCCCTGGCGCGTCCGTCTTCCTCCTCCTTCTCCTCCTAGTTGGTTTCTTTACCGGGTCACCGTACACCAAAGTCACGGTTGCCCGTGACCCGGTGTACGCGACGCGGTACTCCAATAACACTCCATACGTTGTTATGAGTCCCCCCAGGTGGGGGGGGGGGGGGGGGGTGGGTAACTCCAGAGAGCATGAACATACGTCCTGCTTCATCATAACAAGAATTGGAATGCAAGAATCGAAGTGTAAAGACGGGATAACGGAATCGACCATTACGCCCCTTTTAAAAATATCATCTAAAGGACTTTTTTAAGAACCAGTGTAATAAGCGACCGAAAACCAGTTGATGCGCCTTTTATTCGGCAAACTCCGTAGTTTGCTTCGGTAAACTCCGTAGTTTGCCGAATATACCATGTTAAAAAACCCAACAAAAAAACTCCCCAAAAACCACCAAGTCGTAGTTTGTTTGAGACAACACGTAGTCCGTACTTTTTGGCAATTTCCCGTAGTAACTACGGAGAAAACGCAGTAGTAAACATGTCTGAGAGACGCGTTTTCAGGACAGTTTAATGTTATAATAATAATAGTAATAATAATAATAATAATAATAATAGTAATAATAATAATATAGATACGGCAACTTTAAATGTTAAAACATAAAACTTTGTTTTAATATTTTAAACCAAACCACCAAAGTGAAATAATTGATTAAAAAAACATGTTTTGGGGCGTGGCTCTGGGGAATTGCATATCATAACCCACATAACCCGTTGAGGCCAAACCTTTCCTTTTATTATTAATTATTATTATTATTTTATAATGCAATATTTGGTTATTCATATAAAATATAGAGAAAATGATCAGCTAGGTTAATTTTCGCCGTTATCCTCACCCCCATGTCCAGACCACGATACGGTCCTGCGTTTAATGGGAGCTGGTACAGGAAATAGTACTGGGGGAAAATAACGTCTGGTTTGTTGCTGCATACATTTACATATATCATCAAATATGCAGACTCGTCTTAATTGAACACTATCAGCCTATTTGAAAAATACAAATAAAAAATTGAGTGGATTTTAAAAAAAAGTTGTTTTTGTTTAACGACACCACTAGAATACATTGATTTATTATTCATCGGCTATTGGATGTCAAACATTTGGTAATTTTGACAAGTAGTTGTCAGAGGAAACCCACTACATTTTTTCCTACTGCAGCAAGGGATCTTTTATATCCGCTTTCCCACAGACAGGAAAGCACATACCACGGACTTTGACCAGTTGTGTTCCATGGTTGGAACCACACACACACACACACACACACACACACACACACTGACATTAGGAAGGTTCCACTACTACATCAATGGTTGAAACTCGAACAATGTCAACAGCAAACAACAGCAGTAACGTACACCGACGTGTATGCTGGCACTTTAACTTGGAAACGAAAGTAACTAGAATAACTGTCTTCAACAACAGGTTCACATCATCATCATCATCCTACTCGTCATCATTAAGGACAAATGTGTGTCTTTGATGATAAAAAACATGTCATTTTGCATTTTAGGACATATCTTAGGAAATATTTTTAAAATAGGATCATTGGAGATTTATTCGGTGATTGCTGGCGCAGCCATTTTTCAAAATGGCCATTTTGATTTAATGCCAAACGGGGTTCTTTGTATAAGGCTAATGTCCACCTTGTCTCTTTGGTGAAAGTGACTTGTGTATTAAATTATGTTACAAATATTTACAGGGTTTATATTACACTGGTTAGTACATATGCACATTGCACATATTGCAGGCATGAGCTTTGTAGGGCATACGAGTCACATGCACCTGGAATAATGTTCAAATGGTGTGGTGGGGACAAAGGTGAGATTATATCGTGGGCTGTATTCCATGATAACCATCAGCCAGTGAGTACCACCCCTGAGAGGAATGTAACCATTACTCAATGTGTGTGGTATAGACAGAAGTTGACATTCTGAATCCCAACAAAATGTCCAAAATCATTCTGGACCGGCCTTTGTATACCAATGACAAACGGATCGAATGCATATATGCCCATTATGTCCTATCGAATATCACTTAATTGTGCCTTGCGGATGTCTTTATATGACGGTAGTGAGTTAGTAGATGGCCTGATAGATAGGCTGGAGTACGGAAACGGCAGACTCCCTTCCCAAAAGCCGCTAATGTGACACGTCCCCCATCCTACAGTAGAAGGCATGTTGGTCAAAGGCTGATGCAATCACAGAGCTGAATCATGAACCCCGTTCCAGTTATGTTTTTCAGTTCTGCAGATGAAAATAAAAGTAATGCTCTGTCTTTGAACATTTGAGAAGCAAATTTCCTTTTGTATATAAGTATTTTGTTATTACTGGTTTCTTGCAGCAACACACACTTGGTGACTTTCAGTCCATTTACAAGATTTGGCGACACTTAATTAATACAGTGGTGATGTATATGCTGCGTAGCATATAAATGAGGCACTGAAGTCCAAGCTTTCAAAGACATAATGAACAATGACCAGTATGATATATTTATGAAGGAATGGCTTGTTTCTCAGAACGTTTCAAGATGAATAATCGTATCTTAATGTCTTGCTCATACTAAATCCAGAGAACAACGGCATCTTTCTTGAAAGAAGACTATTCCAGGCTTTATTAAATTTCTTGCCAAGTACAGAAACATTTTGCTTTAAGTAGATAATGCTGTCAGTGAAGGATATTCTAAGATCCAAATACACACAATGGACAGTTTTCATAGCTCTGAAAACATCTAAGAAACTCAATAATGTTTTGTATAGCTATGGTCTGTTTTTGTTGCTGGAAATACTTTTCGATATCTGGATGCCCAATGTGATGTCTTGCAGTCTTGGCACCAGGCAGGTGTCTTTCACTGTTCATGTTCCTTTGGCTGTTGCGACGAAATGTTTTTGTTCATTGATTGGAGCAAGAAAACATACTGGGCCACTGGAGAGGCAATAAATATACTAACTAATACAGCTTTCTGTGCTTTAACCAGACCAGCATCCACAGAACACGGAACGTGATTTCAACCCTAATACATCTTGCAAGAAAAAAACAGTGTACCATAATTGTATTACCAACTAAATTGACACATGTCTTGCATTGGATTAACAGAGACCTGGAAAGTAAAAAATTAGTTTTGTTCAACAACAGCATTAGAGTGCAACGATTTATCAGCTATTGGTTGTCAAACATTTTGTCAAATGATCTAAGAGGAAACCGCTATACTTTTCCTTAGATGTACCAGGCGTGGGTACTGGTTGAGACAGGAAGAAAAACAACAATCAGAGATTTGGTTCACCGAAGGGATTAAATCCTTTGCATCAAACACTTCTGGTGAACGCTCGACAACTACCACATGATCTGTTTAAGCATTTTCACCGTAACTTTGTTTTGCGAGTTTGATATACATGAATCCCTCATAGCAGATTTGTTACCGCGCTTATTGCTATGAATAATTTCCACACTAAAGATACTTTTGATACTAGAGGAAGCTATATAATATATAGTGAAACCCATTTTAACCTGGGGCATTTTATATGCTGCTGACTTGAAGCCATTCCCAATATAAACCATGCACAGTATGAAGCCATAAAAAGTCTACCCTAATTAACCCTGATCAGTAAGCTGGACCAGTCAGTCGAGACACCAGACGCCACACTACAAACCCACCCTAAGCAATACGTTTAACAAGCCCATACATTTTATTGGATAAAGTTGTGACTTTTTCCTGTGGCTTTTTTTCATCCACCACCTGAACATGCAGAGGGAGGTGAGGGTGGGGTTAATGATCAAATGTATAAAACGTGTACATGGGGAGGTGTAATAAAACATTCCCTGATTTTGAAAAATAAATACTTTATGGATGGCTCCCAATTAGTATCTGAAAGTCCTGCTACCCATTTCACAGCGACAAGATGGCGCACATCTCTCAGCAAACTTACTTGAGCTTTAGTCAATGTCCACGTTGTACACACTAGCAGACCGGTGTACGCACTCCCTACTTTTGAGTTACACTGAAAAGACCCTTTTTAACAGTTTGTTTGTTTTGTTTAACGACACCACTAGAGCACATTGATTAACAGACACTAAATACCCCCTTTTTAACAGAAACTGAAAATTTGTGGTACATTTGACCAAATATGACATAACATCTAGTGGTTATAATATTCCCACCTCCCACCACTTTCAAATTTCTGTATCCGCCCGTAACAACAACAAAACGAACATTTATTCATGTTTTTGTTTAGTTTACGTAGTGTCCTTTCTTTTAACATACTACATGCCAATATTTTAATGACAGAATACAGTGACACTTAGCAACTTAAACAGATTTATAGTGGTGACTTTTGGTGACCTCAAAATTACTTTTGATATTCATGAGAGAAAAAAATAGAACAATATTTTTTCTGAATCTGTATACAATAGTGATTATAAGTATCATTGGTTCCAAAAATTGACATGAAATTCCCACGGTACCTATTTTAGCTACATATGACCGTACACTAATGCTTCTTTGTTTGTTTTATTTAATGACACCACTGGGCACATTGATTAATTAATCATCGGCTATTGGATGTCAAACATTTGGTAATTCTGACTTGTAGTCATTAGAGGAAACCCGCTACATTTTTTTCTAATGCAGCAAGGTATCTTTTATATACACTTTCCCACAGACAGAAAAGCACATACCACGGCCTTTTTCCAGTTGTGGTGCACTGAACGAGACAAAAATCAGCTTAATGGATCCACCGAGGTAGTTCGATCCTGCAACGCAAGCACTCAACTGACTGAGCTAAATCCCGTCTCTTACACTAATGCGTCTTTTTGCGCTGTGCGTTCTTTTGCGCCTTTACTGCACCCTTTTGCGTCCTTTTGCGCTATTTTGCGCCTTTTCTGCGGCCTTTTGCTCCGCGTCTTTGATACGGGTGGAAGTGTATCACGTGATTAACTGCCTACGTGTCTGACGTCATTTTCTGTGTATCTTCGTCATACCCAACCCACAACAATGAACCCAGGGTCCTAGCTTCCATATACGAAGGTACGCGCAGCTGCGTACCACTTGAGGTTACAAATAATCTTTTTTTAAATTAAAATATATGTTGTAAATGCATGTATGCTCTATGCCAATAGCGTTTTATTCCATCGCCGAAAAAGTTTGCGTACCTCCTGAAAATTCCAAGCTAGGCTCCTGGAACCGGGAAATGGGTTGCAAATTTTGGCTATAGCATAATTATTATTTATAGAACAGCCAATTAAGAATACTTTCTTGTTTTTTTAATAATTATATCTTCACTTCCGGAATATTATAATTATATCAATTCATTCTGAAACCTGACAATATTATTTTATGTGCAGCCCATTGTAAATTAGAGAAATAACTATTTTCACTGTGTTAATTTGTAAATAAAACATTTACAATAAAACTGCATTGTATTTTATCAAAGTACAAACATAGTGCGTTTCAATATATACATATATACTGGATTGTCTATGATATGCCATTATTGGCGCACTGGTTGCAATAGGATAAAACAAAGGTCCAGCAAGGAAGTCGATCCTACGATCCTTCGCATCTCAAACGAACACACTATAATCATACATGCACTCTTTAAAACATTTCACATGCTTTAACATGGTTAAAACATCACAAAGTAAGGTTTAATATGTTTATTTTATATGGCAGTCAAAACGGTTATTTTATATGGCATGTCTTGGACGAGCAGTACCCAAGACATCCTACATGGAATTTAAAAATGTCAACTCCGTCACATTGTGTTGACTACTATATAGGTAGTACTAACCCAAATAACGTCCGGCTGGGTCAGAGATCGAGGTGCACCCAACGTTTGATAAAAAGAAAGACATGTTTTATTTAACGACGCACTCAACACATTTTATTTACGGTTATATGGCGTCAGACATATGGTTAAGGACCACACAGATATTGAGAGAGGAAACCCGCTGTCGCCACTTCATGGGCTACTCTTTCCGATTAGCAGCAAAGGATATGCACCATCCCACAGAGAGGGTAGTACATACCATGGCCTTTGATATACCAGTCGTGGTGCACTGGCTGGAACGAGAAATAGCCCAGTGTTTGATAGAGCATTTAAATTTAATACCACACGTCCTGACATTGGCGATAAATGTGTATTTGTTGCAAAAACATTATTTTTTTTAAATCATCTGGGCAAAAGATGTATGCAGTTGTATTTCATCTAGTACCACGGTGTCAAGTAGCCTTGAGCATGAGCTTGAAACATGTATGAGGTACCTGTAAAAAAAAGTACACAAATTATGTGCGGAACTAGGGTAGTTATAGACACTACCCGTTATCTCTGAAACGAGAAGCTTAACCCCCTTTTTTTTCTGATTTACTTTAAGGGGTGGTAGTATCCGTGCTGTATATGTCCATTGATACGCTGCAGGAAGGAGTTTTAGACACATATGCTACTATTGTCGTCTATGGGATTTGATTTAGTAGTATACATTTAATCGTGCATACATTGTCAACATGTGCAATTCATGTTGTTTATCAATATGTATATCCCATTATTTTGTATTGCTGTAATAAACTATAATAAATGGACTGAAAAGAAGCTTGTTTGGACATGTAGCAGCTTCATCTGTTACTGCACCATAAGTGATCGCTATTTTTCTTCTGTATCTCAAGGTCAACCTTCCCCGTCTGTCTCTGTCTCTCTCTCTCTCTCTCTCTCTCTCTCTCTCTCTCTCTCTCTCTCTCTCTCTCTCTCTCTCTCTCTCTCTATGTATGTATATGTATTAATTGATGTATGAATATCTGTATATTGTATGTATGTCGAGGTTGACGATTACATACATAGATATTAACGCATTGGCACAGGAGATAATTAAATCCTTTCTGGCCTCGCAAATTGTCCCATGCAGTTGTTGAGACTGGAACCTATGGCACCGAATCGCCCGCAAATTGCAGACTTGCCACGATACTTTCTGAGCTATCGAGTTATCCATAAAAAGGATGCTCTTTAACTCCGCCATATGCATGGAGCCTACAAGTTACGCGATCGATCCCGCTTACATGCATGAAACAGTGGGAAGACCTGGCACTGGTTAGTATGCATTGATGTATGAATATCTATATATTGTATGTATGTCGAGGTTGACGATTACATACATAGATATTAACGCACTGGCACAGGGCATAATTAAATCCTTTCTGGCCTCACACATTGTCCCATGCCGCTGCTGGGACTCGAACCTATGGCGTCGAATCGCCCGCAACTTGCAGACTTGCCATGATACCTTTTGAGGTACATGTATGTATGTATGTATGTATCTCTATATCTATATCTATATCTATATATATATATACACCGGCCTCGGTGGCGTCGTGGCAGGCCATCGGTCTACAGGCTGGTAGGTACTGGGTTCGGATCCCAGTCGAGGCATGGGATTTTTAATCCAGATACCGCAAGGCTCAATGGGTAGGTGTAAACCACTTGCACCGACCAGTGATCCATAACTGGTTCAACAAAGGCCATGGTTTGTGCTATCCTGCCTGTGGGAAGCGCAAATAAAAGATCCCTTGCTGCCTGTCGTAAAAAGAGTAGCCTATGTGGCGACAGCGGGTTTCCTCTCAAAACAGTGTCAGAATGACCATATGTTTGACGTCCAATAGCCGATGATAAGATAAAAAATCAATGTGCTCTAGCGGCGTCGTTAAATAAAACAAACTTTACTTTACTTTACTTTACTATATATATATATATATATATATATATATATGTGTGTGTGTGTGTATATGTGTATATATATACACACACACACACACACACACACACATCGGTCTACAGGCCATCGGTCTACAGGTTGGTAGGTACATGGGATTTTTAATCCAGATATCAATTCCAAACCCTGAGTGAGTGTTCCGCAAGGCTCAATGGGTAGGTGTAAACCACTTGCACAGACCAGTGATCATAACTGGTTCAACAAAGGCCATGGTTTGTGCTATCCTGCCTGTGGGAAGTGCAAATAAAAGATCCCTTGCGGCCTGTCGTAAAATAGTAGCCTATCTGGCGACAGCGGGTTTCTTCTAAAAAAAAAAAAACAGTGTCAGAATGACCATACGTCTGACGTCCAATAGCCGATGATAAGATAAAAAAATCAATGTGCTCTAGTGGCGTCGTTAAATAAAACAAACTTTACCTTCTTCTGTATCCACCCACCCCCAGATCAAAGCCAATTAATGTCAATGAATTCATGGGTTTGGGTTTTTTTATGAACCCAAATATATATATATATATATATATATATATGTGTGTGTGTGTGTGTGTGTGTGTGTGTGTGCATTTATGTCTAAAAATATAAAACCACCAACATAATAATAACAATAATGATAAACATTATCTATCCATTTTTTTTTCTCTCTTTAGAAAGGATTAAATGAGAAACATCAACAATGTCCTTGTCTGTAAAATTGGTTAAACAAATATAACTTCTTCGATGTACTTCACTTTCTCCATCACAGAACATTGGAAATGTATATTTTTATATTACAGAAAGTTCTGTATCCGCTTGATTGTCATCCATGACACATCCTTACAATGTGTATTACCATTGTAAGGCAATGATTCAAGGCTCTACAACCTTGACATTGTCTGTATGGTCTGGGGTTAATAAATATATAAATAGCAATTTAGCAATTTGTTAAATGTGCTTAAATAAAAGAAAACTTGTGACTTACACAATGAAATCAGACACTGGATTTAATTTAGGCATCATTTGTCAATACAAAATGAACCGTGTGACTGTCACGTCATTTTTAAATGATGCTTGGGTGACCATACACGAAAATCTGAAAATTGTCAGTAACATGTCTAAGCACCTTGGACATTGCATGTTGACGGCGGTACAACGTCGATTCGTGCTTCTGATGAGACGATGAATCTCTGGAATAGTGATAGTAATCCATTCACGAGTTAAAGCATGTTTAAGGTTGTGCAGCCAACGACCCAACAAATCCCATACCTGCACAAGTCAGGCGATTTTGCAACCCAGTTTTGTGCCACAGTATTGTTCCTCTGAAGAAGTCCAGTCATTAGTCTAGCAGAATGCTGGCGTGCATTGTCATGTTGAAACAGAACGCCTGGATGTTGCTGCATGAACGGAATGACAACTGGTGTGATGATTTCGTCACTGTAATGCTGAGCATTCAGATTCCCATGAATGTTGAAAATTAAGTTGTTTTGTCCGATGTCATGAATTCCTGCCCACACACCATGACGCTACCACCACCACATCGGTCACGTTCAGTGCATGACGGACATTGTATCACTGTCAATGCCCAATGTGCTCAGACACATAACTGGCAATTTTAAGATTTTCGTGTATTGACCCCTAAGCACCATTTATCGACGTGGCAGTCACACATTTCATTTCGTATTGAAAATCTTCTGTTACTTATACTGATAAATGATGTCTCAATTAAATCAGGTGTCTGATTTTATTTTGTAAGTCACTTTTAGTTGAACACATTTACCAAATCGCTAAATTGGCTAAATAAAATAATAAAATCCAGTAAATAGATGTTGGTCATTAACAACTTTTCTTTCATCAGACTTGGTTCAGGTTATCGTACAGTAGGGATATTGTCATGAAAATACGTAAACAGCCCTTTTATTATGTAATATGTAGATAGCCTTTAAACTGAGGGTGGATGAGGGGGCAACGCTTATCCTGCCACTCCCCCTCCCCCTCCCCCCTCGCTTCCGACGCCTATGTCAGTAAGCCGTAGATTGGACGACAAAATAATAAGGGTACATACCTTGCAATCTGAAACCGTATTTTTTCTCTGCAAACGATTCACTCCAGTTTGAACATTGTTGATGACAACACTTACCAGTAGAAATATCTGCAAAATAGTTAATTTAATAATATTAACAAAAACAACAACAATAATAAATATAACCGCAAGCGGTAATGACGGATTCCCGATATGTAATAGCTGTATATTAACCAGACATTCTTGTACGTTATTTAATATTGCAATAACACCACATACACCCCACCTCCAAACCCACACACACGCGCACAGTTTTCTAACAAAGTATCAAATTTCAGCGAAATCGACGCAGTATCTTTAGAGAAACAACAACACTTTTTTTTTAAAAACCCACATACAACAGCTGATATAGCTGCTTTATGGGTATACAATTTCTGGACAACAAGGCTAGCTATCCTAATGATATCGATGGCTGACCGCTCACACACAATGAGCGATGATGTTAATTGTCAGCTTAACAACTGGCCAGCAAATACGCATGCAGAATCTATTTAGGTAGTGATGTTTTATTTTATTTATATGTTAATTAATTATAGCAATAATTACCCCCTTCCCCAACCCACATACACGGACACTGTCACGTATTACTCATATTTATATGAAAGCAAATGCACTGGAAGGAGAAATAAAATATTCAGAAGTGCTATCATTTCTTTAAAATATGAAACATTTAAAAAGCCCTGGGTCTGATGGATTCGCTGCTGAATTCTTCAAATATTTTTGGATTGATTTAGATTATTTTATCATTAGATCAATAAATTATAGTTATATTGTCAAAGAAATGTCTGAAGTCCAAAAGCTGTGTATCATTACCTGTATTCCCAAACCAAATCATTTTTTTTTTTTTTTTTTTTTTTTTTTTTTGTAAATGGAGCCCTTTAACATTACTTAATTGTACTAGCTTCAGGCTGTATTGCCAATAGAATAAAAACAGTGCTAGATACAATAATTAGCAATGATCAAACTGGTTTCATTAATGGTAGATATATTGGTGAAAACATTCGATTAATATATGATATCATGCACTACACGGACGTCCACGATATTCCAGGTCTCCTGTTTTTGGTACATTTTGAAAAAGCTTTCGACTCTGTATCATGGGCATTTATTGAAAAATCATAAGATATTTTTAAATTCAAAACCTCAATTAAAAACTGGATTAAAACTCTATATAATAATTCAATGTCTAGGGTGATTCAAAATGGCTTTCTTTCAGAAACATCTAAATTAGAACGAGGATGTAGACAAGGCGATCCTATTTCTCCTTATATTTTTATTATTTACGTTGAAATTCTAGCTATATTAATAAAAACAAAATATAACGAAAACATAAATGGAATAGCAATCGATGGTGAACAATAGTTAACATCCCAATATGCAGACAATACAACTTTTATACTGGACGGAACTCCTGGATCTCTGTTTAATACTTTAACAATATTAGAATAGTATGCCACAGTATCTAGATTAAAAATAAATTATACAAAATCAAAAGCTATTTGGATAGGCAGTACAAAAACCTCAAAAGATGTTTATCACCATTCAAGATGGAAATTGGAATGGAATACAACATAATTTAAGATGCTCGGAATAACGTTTACAGTAAATTTACAATTAATTGTTAAAGCGAATTACCCCACAAAAATTAATGAAATTAAAGAGACATTCCTGAGTTTGCTGCAATTTTTAAGAAATTATCGACTAACAAAGACTTTTTGATGACTAATTACATATCAAATATATTTTTCTGCATAAAATATTAGTGACTGTATATTAAACGTGTTTCTGATCGTTCTAATATTTGTACTAGGTTAAATTTCATTTTATTTCCTAAAAAAGACTTTTTCGTACGTACGAAATTATTTGAAGACAAAATCCAGTTTGGACTTCTTACAAATATTAAGACGGCCAGAAACACATTGAATATACAGACACTGATATTCTAAACAAGAAAATATATTTAATATGTAAATTTAATCGCAGAAATATTTTATTACTTGGAAACATCTTACAATGCAGCAAACTCGGGAATGTCCCTTTAAACTATTGATAAAATTATGGTTAATAAGGAAGTTAACTGTCTTAGGAAGAATAACCGTATTAAAAACACTAATAATACCTAAAATTACGTATTTACTAACTGCACTACCAAACCTATCCAAAAAAGAAGTTGACAATTTGAATAGATTATTTCATAAATTCATTTGGCAAAATAAATCCAATAAAATAAAACGAGTCTTATTAGTTCCAGAATTCAACAAATCTTAAATATATATAATTTCATGATGGCTTTAAAATCTTCATGCCTTAGGAGACTAGTTTTAGGTAACCCTAAATGGATTAAACTGTTTGAATCTACAACTAGCTTATCCAATAGAGACCTTGTAATAAATGGAGATTATTACTTGAATATAAAAAGAAAGAAATTTAAAAAAAATGTTTTGAAAAGATGTTTTATACAGTTGGGAGTTAATTCAACAAAAGCAAATTTTGGAAAAAAATAGAAGACATTTTAAGCTCAAATATTTGGTACAACGGCAATATAACAATACATACAAAACCATTCTGTTATAAAAATTATTTAGAAAAGGGAATAATATTTATAAACTATCTTCTTGATGAAGATGGAAATTTCTTTACATTTGAGAATTAAAAAAAATATATATAACGTAAACTCACACTTTTTAGAATATTCATCGCTTATAAACAGCATTAAGACATTTATAAATAAAGCAATGTTAGAAATAGACACTTTACATTGTTAACTAATCCTGTATTTCCGGTAAAATTTAATATTATTCTTAAAAGTCAAACAGGTATTAAAGACATGTATAAATTATTAAATCACGAAATTATTACACCAACATCACAAATAAGATGTAGAAACTAAGGTTTTGCTTTTGACTCTAGAAAATGGGGAAACTATTATAAAGTGCCTTTTATAAGCCTCAAAGATAGAACTTTGATATGGTTTCTAGGGGTGCAACGATACGGTCAAACCCGTATTGCGATATATTGCGATATAAGAAACTGTATTGTAATATGTATTGCAATATAGTTGATATTATTTAAATTTAATATTTATGGGTTGGGTTTTTTTTAAATGAAAACAGAAGGCATAACTTTTTAATGATCTTTATTAGTTTCAGCTGCCAGACTAAATGTTTTAGACCATATTTTAATTGTTTAACACAATACTAGTCTACTAGAACACCGGTGTGACGGCGTCAAACTATTTATAAATTGTCATATTCAGAAATCATTACTATCGGGCTTTTTCCGTTGCTGCTCGCTTAACAAGTCGAGAGCACAGGCGACAGCGTCCAGCTTTCATCGAGTTAGCTTGGAAGTGGACTACGCTTGACGTGATTGTTACATTTCCTGTCATCACCAATTAATAAAATGATGTGGTTTTTGTTTGTTTGTTTGTTTGCCTATTTCAAGTCAAATAAGATAGAAGGAAAAAAAAAATAGCGTATAAAAACTGTACCGCGGTTTGTATCGAGATGATCAATTATCGCGGTATACCGGTATACCGGTTTATCGTTGCAGCACTAATGGTTTCAATACATAATTATACACCAGATACTAACAACTAATACTTTTTTTAAAACATAAAATTAAATACATAGATACTAATGAATGTACCTTCGGTGGAAGTTCACGAGAAACATTAACACATTTATTTTACTATTGTAATAAAGATCTGTGGCATGCTGTTGTAAATTGGATTTTAAACAAAAAAAGAATTCGAATAAAGTTTTAAAAAAAACACAATTATTTTATTTGGACAAATAGGCGATATAAAAGACATATTTATAAACTGGCTATTAATAAATATTAAATATTATATATACAAGACAAAAATGGAAAAAATAAAATAAATATAATAGCTGCTGAAAACCTTTTGCAAAATAAATACGAAATAGAAAAATATATTCTTTGTAAAAAACTGTAGATATGAAGAGTATAATACAATCTGGGCACCATAGAAACGACTCTTCAGTCAAGAAAGTAATTTGATGGAAGAAAATAGAAACAATTATCAAGCGAGCGCTTGAAGTTAATTTTGACATTATTACTTATCACTATAACTACTACTACAGCTCTTTTTTTTTAACAGTCCTTCTTTCTAAACTTATATGTTTATTTTATATCCCCATTACATCAACCAGCCTATTTAAATATATTTCTATTAACTAGCCATTTATAATGTGTTATTAATATTACTATCTACATGTACATATGCATTGATATTAAATATATCATCGTCTACATTATTTGTATAAGTATTACTATTACTATAATCAGCATACTGCCACAATGTGTATGTACTAGTATTTAGCATGTATAATGTAATTCATCTTCTGTGAGGCGATGAATCAGGCATCGTCAAAATGAGCTAGGGACAATAAAATATATTTTTAAAAGTGCTCTAGAGGCGTCGTTAAATAAAACAAACTTTACTTTTTAAATCCATTCGTCCGACGCCGTATAATCGTAATTAACATGACTTGACTAAATAATTGGCAATGTAAAATAGCGTATGCTACTATTACTATTTTATCCTTTTTAATGGACCTTTTCGTTGACAACACCATTGAAAATGCGCTAACTATGAATGACATCATTGTATTATATCATATATTGGACGCTGCATAGCTATAGCTTCCAGTATATCAAAGCAGAAATTTCCGTGTCAAGGAGTAAAAACAGCTGTGGCTCTGATTAGTAGTAATATATGTCAATCCATATTTCTGCAAATACTATTATCCATTTCAAATAAATAAATAAACACTTTTATTAAATATACTCTTGTTATCCAGTTTATACTACATGATTAAACCAACACAGGGTATCCCCAATTCTACATCTTCCTCTTTATCATATGATAAACATTCTGTTTAGTTTCAGAATTGTGGATAGCTTGATTTTTATACTGTATACCATATATAGTGATGGGGCGTTACTTGGGAAGTTGCCCCTGGGGCACCCCGGGTTTTTTTTTATGGTTTGGATGTGCACTACTGAACACTTGTTTATCATCTGATAAACATTATATCTTTAGTTTCAGAATTGTGGGTCTAATCTGAATATTGAGCTGATCTTCGAGTTTCGACCTTTAACGGGGCGTCACGACAATATAGTCTTGAGCCACCCTAGACTCTTCACATTACCAAGGAGCATGCACCATAGGATGGATCTGTTGAATTTCATAAACTTTCTAAATTCAGTTTCAGAACTGCGTGACTGTAAACGAGTGTGGTGTAGTTATACTATGTACCATATATATGGATGGGGCGTTACCTTGAAAGTTGTTCCTAAGCCACCCCGTGTTTGTTAGTTATGGGTTGAACTGCTGAACACTTGTTTATCATATGATAAACATTCTATGTTTAGTTTCAGAATTGTGGGTAGCTTGATTTTTACACTGTGTACCATATATAGTGGTGGGGCGTTAACTTGGGAAGTTGCCCCTGAGATACCCCGAGTTTGTTATTTATGGATTGGATGTGCACTACTGAACACTTGTTTATCATATAATAAACATTCTGAATATTGAGCTGATCTCCGAATTTCGACATTTAACGGGGCGTCACGACCAGATAGTGTCTTCAGCCATCCTAGACTCTTCACATTACCAAAGAACATGCTCTATAGGATGGATCTGTAGAATTTCATAAACTTTCTATGTTCAGTTTCAGAACTGCGTGACTGTAAACTAGTCTGGTGTAGTAATACTGTGTACCATATATATGGATGGGACGTTACCTTGAAAGTTGCCCCTGAGCCACCCTGTGTTTGTTATATATGGGTTGAATGTGCACTGCTGAACACTTGTTTATCATATGATAAACATTCTATGTTTAGTTTCAGAACTGTGGGTAACTTGAGTTTACACTGTGTACCATAGATATTGATGGGGCGTTACATGGGAAGTTGCCCTTAAGCCACCCTGTTTTTGTTATATATTGGTGGGATGGACTCTATTGAACACCTCTTTATCAAATGATAAGAATTCTATGTTTACTTTCTTTTTCAATACCTTTACAGCGTTAGTAAATTCTTACATGGATTGCCACTTTGCTTTATTTCTGAGCCATCTCATATTATCGTTTATTCCTAAGCCACTCTAAATTGGTTGTTTTCATAGACAAACACCTGTATTTGAATTCAAGTTTTTAAAGAATTTTAATTGCATATTGCAGAAAAATATTCTGAATGTTGAATGTTGTTCTGTCAGAACAATATTCAATATTGAATGTTGAACGTTGAATATCGAACCAACTTCTGCTTCCCAGTTGGAATGTGGTTATACCGTTGTAACCAGAGAGAGAGAGAGAGTATCAGATGAGTATAATCCAGTCGTCATGGGTTGGTATAGTAGTGCGACTAAATTCTTTTATTAACAAATCGTAAAAATATCTTAGGAAATTGGCGAATCGACAAAATCTGACAAATTGACTGGATTTGGCCGTCAGAGACAGATGGGTTGCTCAAAGACAGTAAATTTGTTGGCAGCACACTGACATTTGTCACAATATATGTTTGTATACTTATGTATACGCCAAAAATATATCCATGTATATAAACACCAGTCATTACCAAAGTGTTCGATCAAATGAAATAATTACTTATAATGAGCAACTGTACAATTAAACAAAAATTCGTTACAATTATAATCGCAAATTATATTAATAAAACAAAATTTATCATTTTGCAATTTACTATTTTCAATTTACTATGTAGGACTTTGTAAGCCTATTTAAAAAGAAAAATCAAATAGGTGAAATGGTTCAATGACTCTTTTGGTAACGAGTTTACGTCAGTTCTTGAAAGATTTGGGGAATCCTTCTCCAGAAAATTTAGAAAACTAGAAATGCAATTTCATGCATTCTATAAATACAAGTCACCACGACAGAATGATGGAAATAAAGGGTGAAAAGTATTTTGGCCAGCTAATTTTGCCCGAATGTCGCCATAATTTTTGCCCGAATGAGTAGATTTGCTCCATCACTTATAGCCGTAGTATGTGCTGTGCTGCCTGTGAGAAAGTTCATATAAAAGATCCTTTAATCAGACCTGTAGGAACGATATCTAAAGTTGGGGACACAACCTCCAGTTGGGGGAGGAAGGGGTACAAGCCATATGTGTAACTTTATTTATGTATAGTAGGTAAAATCAACCAGTACATTTCCGACCTCGCGTTCCTACGGGCCTGTTACTGCTAATCGAACAATGTAGGGGCATTCTTCTAAGACTATGTCAGGCTTATCCAATATTTGATATCCGCGTCCCGTAGCATGAGTTTTTTTGGGGGTTTTTAAATTTATATGAAATGTATTTCAGGCGGCCACTGTCTCAAGCATGATTTCTGACGATAGTTTATGGTATATACAGGCGTTTTAAGGTGCAAAATACTGGGGTGGGGGGGAGGGGAGCAATTTTTTTCTTTATG
The DNA here is from genome assembly GCF_016097555.1 of Gigantopelta aegis. NCBI lineage: Eukaryota > Metazoa > Mollusca > Gastropoda > Neomphalida > Peltospiridae > Gigantopelta > Gigantopelta aegis. The sequence continues at coordinate 39,292,106 of NC_054708.1, read as the reverse complement.
TCCCAATTTTTTCTAATGCTGACACAGAAGTTACGCATTTCCTTGCCTCTATGTATTCTTATCCCTGGCCCTGGGGTAGGGATTCTTACCCCAGGGTTAGTAGCGGTGGTGGTGGTAGTCGTAGTGGGGGTGCCAAATCAATGTTTTATCGAGTTTGGTGTCAAAATAGAATTTGAAACAATAACTTTCTAGTCCTCGTGACCTACTTTCCAAACTTTTTTATTTTCAAAGATAAACATATCGTGTTTAGTACCAAAATAAAAGGTATTATATAATAATATGGACTCATGGATTTTGAGAATGGACTCATGGAAATGAGTCCACTGGAAAACAATGGACTCCTGGGAAAAATCCTTAAAGGTCCACGTTTATCAAAAACGTAATTCACTATTGTATGGTATCTATGTATACCTTTTACAATATATATGAAGTATCAATAAAATAAAATAAATTAAATTTACCAGTTTTTAATATATTCGCAATAAAAGTCGCGTTTTTCCTATCGCTTGTCAAAACTCCAAGACCTAAGTCACGTGACCCCATGACGCGCTAACCGGCATAACATGAAAGCGTAATTCGCAGACTTTCAGACATTTTACTGGGAAGGTGGAACACGTGTATTTTTAAAAAGCGTAAATTTTATTCTATTGAATTGAATTGTATGGATGGAATATTCTGTTGGAGATGTAAAATGTAAAATATGGTGAACAATTGTTTAGTTTGGATGTATCAAAGCAGCAGTATTTCCAAACTTTAAACAAACCGACAATCACAGGGTTTGCATGGAAGTGGTTCTTAAACAGAAACCGCATGTAATGGAAAGGACCATCATGATGGGATAGGATCTGAAGTGACCACTTCATCCCTGGGGGTTACGACAATTATTTAAGGTGGTCGATAAATATGACACCTATTTTTTATTAGTATCATTTTTTTTAACATATCTGTACCAAGCCTGTATCCTCACCGGCACATGTTCTATAATTGCGCATGATACAGCAAACAAGAAACCACGACTAGCACGAACTAAAGTAAAACTCAAAAAGGTGAGTTCCTGCAGTGGCTTAGGGAGGGGCCCACGGGAACACGCCCCCACCTCACCCCATCAAACGTTTTTCTTAAACTATTACATTTTATAAAATCATACATACACATGTATATATATATGTAGTCAAACTTCGACAACTCGATTTTGAAGGGGACAAGGAAATAGTTTTCGAAATTAATATATAAGAGTTCAAATTTGAAACACTGCATTGCAGCTGGTTGCAGCATGGCAGCTGGTTGATTTCGCTTAATATTGTAAGAAGCGTGCGCTTCGCTGCCTACCTCTGAACTCTGAAAACTATGAATCCCCAGTTAAAAGGCGAATTAATATACCAGTCACCTCACCTCACACCACCACATCTCATCCTATCCCACCCCACCCCAGCTGTTGGCATCTTTGATGCCTGTGGTACATTCATTTTGTGTATATTGTAAAAGTAAGTAAATAAAACAAAAAAGATAACCCAGATGAATTTGAAATATATACTCTTCAAAACAAGAAACGCAAAACCACATTGTAGTAACATTTGGAGAATTGATTTAATTATTGAATGGTGAGTCCGATAATTACCAAATGTTGCAGGATTGTTCACAATTCACTCTAGTCCATTGTGAGTAAGTGATAGGACACACCACCAAGGTCAAGGTCATCTGGAGTCAATACCGGGTGTGGCCTCCGCGTGTGTTGACAACTGCCTGGCACCGCCTGCCCATTGAAGCAACCAGAGTACGGATGACGTCCCGGGGGATGGTGGCCCACTCGGCCTGCAAGGCTGTTGCCAGCTCGGGCAGGGTCTGGGGCTGTGGTTGTCGCTGTCGGAGGCGTCGGTCCAACTCGTCCCATAGATGCTCAATTGGGTTCAAATCCGGTGATATCGATGGCCAAGGAAGGAAATTAATGTTGTTGTTCTGTAGGAAAGCCGTTGTGAGACGTGCTGTGTGAGGCCTGGCGTTGTCATGTTGGAACACTGCGTTGGCGTTAGCCATAACTGGAACGATGTGTGGCCGGAGGATCTGGTCAATGTAGCCCTGTGCATTCAGGTTGCCCTGCACGTGGACCAGGTCAGTTCTGCCAGTGTGTGAGATGGCTGCCCACACCATGACACTACCCCCGCCGAATCTGTCCACTTCCTGCACGCAGTTTGCCGCATAACGTTCACCACGACGCCTATACACGCGACATCTTCCATCATGACGTCGGAGCAGAAATCGGGACTCGTCACTGAACCACACCTGTCTCCATCGCAGTTGAGGCCATTGTCGATGAATCTGGCACCACTGCAGTCGGAGTCGACGGTGTTGTGGTGTTAAGATGACACCTCGAACTGGACGTCTGGCACGAATTCCTACCTCACACAGGCGGTTCCGTACGGTCTGGTCGGATATCCTGCGCAAACCTGGTATTGCTGCGGCTGTGGAGGTGGCAGTAGTCAATCGTTCCCGAAGGTGGCGTACCCGGATGTAGCGGTCCTGCCCGGGGGTAGTGACCCGTGGTCGACCGGATCTAGGGAGGTCACGTGTTGATCCATGTTGCTGATAACGGTCCCACAGTCTGGAGATGGTGCTTGGGGACACATGGAATGCCCTGGCAACGGCCGTTCTGGATTCGCCTGCGTCTAGTCGGCCGATGGCATTGTTTCTCTGCGGTTCACTGAGACGTGGCATGTCCTGGATTGTCAACTGTCGGCCAGATACAGAGGCCAGGCAAGCGAACACCCTGCACTTTTATACTGTCGGTGTTCATGTTGCACGTGCAGACAACGCACGTGCAGTGGTGACATGGTTTGCACGTGGCTGCGTTTTTGCGAATATTCACATTTTGGAACTTTATTGTACAGTAGCTGCGTTTTATCGAATGTAACCGTGGGAATGTGTTTGGGACATGCAATGACCTTATATTCACAAAGCATGAACCGGTAGGAAACATAAAATCGGAGTTATAACCCATTTGTACCCTTTTGCGTTTCTTTTTTTGAAGAGTATATGTTTGGGCATATAGGCTACATGTATTTATTGACAGAAAACCCCCCGAAAAAGAAGGCATTTACATAAGCCTACATATATAAATAACAAACAGTAACAATGATGTATTTTACAGATGTCAAAACATGGCGGAACGTAACTAATAAATAAATCACTGAATGCCGAATAACACTATAAGCACATTTGTTTTACACAAAAATATTTACGCTTCATACATCTTCTTTCTTTCTCCAATCTGGCCACCCACCCCCATTTCTGGGCCCTACGCAATATTGCTTGGATGACAAGAAAGCAGAACTTTTCTTTAAAACAGATCTGGCAAACCCCACGTTACCACGTTCTTCCCCAGATTGCTCGATCTGTGATGTATCAATTATTAACATAACTAAATGACTGGTAATTGATAAACATTAATTGATACATAAATAGAAAAGCTAAACTTTGAAACGATTCACGCCTTTGAAAGCTAAAACAAACAGCGCTAACAATTATTACAATTATTGCTCTTTGAAGTTAACCAGACTGTGTCTGTAATTAAGTATTACGTAGTGAGGTTCTCCACCGCGTACGAACACCGACTACCAAACACAGGATCATTTCGTTCCGCTTATTCAGCGATCTATTATTCTGTAATTATCACCTTAATTCTCGACAGCCAAGACCACCCGATGTGTGTGTGTGTGGCTATAGACATATATATATGTAAACCGGCACAATTTTAAAGTCTCGTTCAGCTACCGTTAATTTATTAGGAAAACAAAAAACCTCTGTCGACACCGGATGGCTTCTATTCCGGACTTCGGATGCAAATTCAAGAACAAAAGAACGATTCATGTTACTGGGGACACACTTGATAAGCCAGTTGCGGATCACTCACAAAACGGAAGTATTTACGTTGTAATTGCCGCTAGATGGGGCAATGAACTCAATACTCAAAAACGTTGAACACTGGACTTTTTTCTCCCACTTTTTCCCCCCTTCCTTAATAATAATAATTATTATTATTATTAATATTGTTATTATTATTATTATTATTATCTTCTTAAACCCTTCTGGATTCGTCATTTCAACCACTAGTTCATAATAATTCGACCCTGCATGTGTTGGACCCAATCATAGTAGCCCTAGACTGTTCGTTCCATGGCCAGTCGTCCTCTGAAAAATATTTTATTAATCGTTGTAGTTTCATCTATTTTTCTTTTATTAATTTTGTTTTCTACAGGTAATGACAATATGCATATAATGTAAAGACACGTAGGCCTATTCTATAAACTGAAACTACGATTGTAAGTCTTCGTCCACTTGTCTCTCACGTTATATTAGTACATGTAATTTGCCATTCGTACACATACAGCTGCAGTCATTCAACAGTAATGCTAATATAAATAAAATGTTTTTTAAAATCCATTTTCGTTTAATTCGGGCAAAAATGGGAGCCCGTATGGCCTATGTTAGATCGCCAGTCTAGACCCCACATCTCTCGCTGCACACGTGTCTTGTATTTGCCCCATAAGACTATTCAGTATAGTTGCCCACTCCTCTCAGTGTGAGAGCCGTCCACCCCATTGCTTGCTTGATTGATTGAAAAAATATTTTACTGTACAAAGAAAAGAATCGGCACAAGTTTGACAACTTATTATCAAATCCTGCCACTGCCAGTGGTGCTCTATTTTGTTTTGTCAACGAAGTGAAAATCTCTTATACGGCTTTTCAACAGTCTGTACCACTATAGGGTGGATTAATTTTTCAGTGGGATTTTTGTTTTACACAATCGCATTCTGATGCAGGAAAGTCAGTCGACGACTGATCTGTGTATTCGCAAGGTCAATCTGAGCTAGCCCTAGCCTTTTAGACCGTCTTTGAAAATAATTCTGCATTCAGGAGCAGATCCAGGAAATATTTTGCGGGGGTGGGGGACTAACCCAAAAAGGGCAAATGGAACAACACGTCAAAAGGGCATCCCAATGAAGGAATTAAAATAATAATAATAATAATTCCGCTTTGTGATTGTTTAGTGTGTATCACTATATTAATATGTATCATTATTAACCAGGGTCCCGTTCCACGAAGCGATCTTAGCCCTAAGATTACCTTAGGCGCATTGCTACCCTATGCACTTAAGTTGATCTTAGGGCTAAGATCGCTTCGTGGAACGGGGCTCTAGGGTCTAACCGTCCTGCTTCAAAATTACTTGCTTAATTTTAATATTATGATAAATACTAAACAGTCCCAAAGTTTATATTTTGCAGATATATCATTTCTTTCTATTTCCAATAAAAGGTGCTGATTTTTAAAGCCTTTGTTCCTTTTCTAAAGAAAATGTGACTTTTAAAAGTCATCAATATAACAGTAATAATAATAATTATTATTATTATTATTATTATTATTGTTACTATTATTATTATTATTGATATATACGGTAATAAATGAAACAATGATTTATTATTATTATTTTTGACACAAGCTCCGTATATCTGACGTCATGGGACGCCATCGTTGATTTTCAATCGATTTTAGAAATTGCTAATTAGGGGCGTAATCAGGGTGGGTGGGTACCTCATGGATTTGCAAATTGCAATAAAATATGTCAGGCAGGATCCACGAACGTACAGAAAGTGCTAAGATGTTGGAAATGGTGTTTTTGAAGGCGTAAGGCTCTATTTTCGAAAGTGATCCGTAACTGGATAAAGCGATCCACAACTAGCGTAAGTACGCCAGCTTGAACAACACTGTTTTTTGTATCAAATGTTTACCTAAATTTACATTGTGTAGCCTACCACTGTTTATTTATATGGTTGATTGTCTTTATTACCAAGAATTTCTTTTAATGTCATACGCGCACATGTTGACAGAATTCACAATTTTGTTTGAAGTGATCCGGAACTGGCGCATCACCTGTATATATATCGATATATTATGCACAGTAACACATAGTTTTAAAATGTATATAATTATACACAACATGATTTCAGTAACTTTCCTATAAGTTATACAATACTCAGACCAAACATCAAATTAGGATCATATCTGGTTGCACGCTGTTAGGCCTATCTGTTCTGTGGACTACAATCAATACCACTATTTCTATTTACAAGCTAAATACTGAACACTAAATAATGTTTATTATTTCCTACAAAAAACATCTGTAACAATACTACATTTTTAGTTATTTATTTTACCATCATTTGCAAACAAATGTACTGTCGTCTGCACACATTGTAGAACGGTAAGAACAACAAAATTTATATACCATTATTATACCTTATGAAGTCATTGCATAACTTGGTCTAGAGGTTATCAACATGCTGGGGTATCGTGGATTAAAGCCGCACACCCTAGTTCCATCCAGCGAAAATAAATTATACTTTGGTTAATCTACAAACCTGTAACACACTTAGATCACGTTTTTATCAAATGGAGTGAAAAAGCAGGTTTTATATTGATAAATACCATGGGAATCCCCATGTCCCAATTGCTTGAAATAATTTTGAAAGTTAGTATTCTGATGTCACCGGTAGATGTCCCTCGAAGCACAACAATGCCTACATCACGACAAATTTAATTCTCGTAAGGGTTTTTGGGGTTTTTTTTTGTCCGCCCCACTCAGTTGTTTTGTCCCCCCACCCAATTTTATTATTATTATGTGTGTGTGCGTGAGTGCGTGTGTGTAATAATTATTAAATTAATATAATATCTGTTCACTTCGCATCATTTGTATAGGAGTTGCTTTTCTTTTGTACAGATGTATATTTTAATTTTACAGGAGCTTGAAGTACTCTTTGAGGCACATTTTGGAATTCAAAATAGAAGACCAAGACTAAGAATAGTGGAAACTGAAGAAACAATATCTGTATTACATGATGATGAGTGGGACGTAGCCTGATGCGCGGTCGGTATGGGATCGATCCCCGTCGGTGGGGCCATTGGGCTATTTCTCGTTTCAGGCTGCTAGTGCACCACGACTGGTAGTGGTATATCAAAGGATGTGGTTTGTGCTATCCTGTCTGTGGGATGGTGCATATAAAATATCACTTGCTACTAATAGAACAATGTAGCAGGTTTACTCTCTAAGACTATATAGGACTAGTAGTGTCGTTAAACAAAACAAACGTTAACTTTTACTGTATTGGATGAATATGATGAACAGGCCAGTATATGTTGACAATAATATTGAACATAGAATGTAACACTTATCTGATGATAACACCAGTGAGCAGGAAGACACTGAACCAGTTAACAGTTTAACGGAAATAAAACAAGTTACAGAAACGACGCACTGGATTGTGTTTTACAACATATTTTGAAAATCAAATTTATGACCATATTTTGAATTTGAGGGAAATGGAAAACGAGCAAAAGGAAATGTAGTTTACATAATATTCTCGCTGGGTAAAATTTAAACGATTGCGGTTGTGCGACCCCATGCCATCCCCCATCCCAAAAACCCAAAACCAAAACAAACAAACAAAAAACCAAGAAGAGAAAAGAAAGTGGGGAAGGGAAACATAGGCTAGTCTGAGTACTCAAGCTATGTGTAGGCCTATCGCTGTGAATTGGTCGACTTTGCGAAAAGACCTATTCTTATTTTAATATTATTATTTTAATAAAGATTTCAAGATATATTTAAAAAAAAAATAAAGACTTGTTTTAAAATGTGATTCCCTAAATTGGGATAACATTTCTGTGTTCTTTTTATTTCTTCGTCGAATGAATCGATCGCATTGATATCGCCAGCTGACAAAAAGTAGTTTCCTTTTTGTGAAGGCGGTGTATATATTATTTGGCTCCTAAGATAAATGCTTTTAATGATGAACACTACCACTTCCGTTGTTTTTATAAGCGGTGATGCCCCATAAAATTCACCAGTTACCACCAACTATATCTGCATTTGAGAACAAAAATCAGGCGATAGTTAGGGGACACAAAAGACAGAATGACCGTTCTGATCATGTGACAAATTTGGCGCCAAATAAGTGGTTTTTCAGTCGGAGATTACAGAAACGATAAAAATAAAGTGGTTTTATTGCTCAAATAAAATATAACTTTAAATGTTTGTCTCAACTATACAAATGAATACTGCTATGGGATACAACAGCGGCTGTTAAAATAGTGTTAAATTACGTTACGGTAACAATCGTAAGCTACTGAAGTTTTTGCTCAGTTGCGCTTTCGTACACACCGCGACTTGTCCAGTGTGCAGATTCATCGATTTGTTTCTTCAGTGTGGGGGAAAAAGTGTGCAATTTGAAATGGCGGAGCTGGGTGTTGTAAAATATACTAGGATGAGGGAAAATAAAGAGGAGTGGAGAAAAAATAAAGGGGCGGCAAAATGCAATAGCGGGCCGGCCGCTCCGCTTAAATGGAGCAGCGAGGACACTTTTGTTCGCCCCAAGTACCAGGATACATCATGTCCTCTACCAACCGAAGAATGAAATGATATTGTTCAACAGTACGATACCAACAAAATATGAAATTACTCTATGGTGCATACTGGAATCTGAATAAAGTGGGGTCGGTGCGAAATGTAACAGGAATTTGAGAAAAGGGGTGTGAAATGTAGTTCTCTAAATTTCATATCTGTCACCCATTAAACCATCTATGATTTACTAAGTAGTATTGGATCTATAGATTTTTTTTTAATATATCACTTAAAATACTGGATAAACAGAAAATTACCGATTCCAAATCAATTGATTTTATTGAAATTAGGCGGGAAGTAACCTAGAATACAGTAATAACGTTTTTCAGACGATGAGGCATTGCACAAAGAATGTCTGGAGTGCATAACATCTATAATATGACCCCCCCCCCCCCCCCCTCAAAAAAACACAAAAAAACCCACAACAAAAACAACAACAAAACAACAACAAACAAACAAAAAACAACCAAACAAACAGTGAATCGCTGGAAACGAGACGTTTTATGTCATAGCCAAAAACCTATCCATTCTCGTTGTGTGGATTTTTAAAACTAATTATTTATATATTATTTGAATAAAATCTAGTTGAAATATTATATTGTCTTCCTTTTATGTACTCCGCAAGGCTCAATGGGTAGGTGTAAACCACTTGCACCGACCAGTGATACATAACTGGTTCAACAAAGGCCATGGTTTGTGCTATCCTGCCTGTGGGAAGCGCAAATAAAAGATCTCTTGCTGCTAATCGGAAAGTGTAGCCCATGAAAATCTGTGTGGTCCTTAACCATATGTATGACGCCATATAACCGTAAATAAAATGTGTTGAGTGCGTCGTTAAATAAAACACTTCTTTCTTTTCTTTCTTTTCTGTCCTTCAGCAAAAAGATAACATCTTTAGTCATACCGAGTTTAATTCGGCAAATACGACAAAAACAAGGTCAGTAATCGTCAAATTGTGTATGGAATATATCGCAGATTTAGGAACGTACATGATACATCAAAATGCAGTTGGAATCGGCACTCTTAGGATTTTATGTTACAAATAAAAAATGTATTTGAAGGTTTATCACATTTTGTGTTTTATTTTGTTATTAATATGATTTTGGCACTCTTGCTGGTTATAATGTCTCGAATTTGATTTTTTGTCTTGGTAACGTTTCAGGTCTCACTACACAGATGTCATCTGCAATTGAAACCCATGTTAAACTGCCCAACTTCAAGCGAATTTTGCCCATAGAACGGGTTCTCGTTGGCACTAACAACATACACCATTGCGAACATACATTATATAAGCATTTATTTTCCCTCCAAAATTGAGAACATTTCCGTCTCAGGTTTTTGCTATATGACCGCATCTGGCAGTAGTACCGGTCCGAAAAGGTGGTTCATTAACCGATTCACTCCGGCTGTCACTTGCGCTATATACCCATGTCCCAAAGGTCGATGCACAATATTACAAAATAACATGGGCAAAATACAGCCAGAAGGCTTATCATTAAACATACATATTGTTTTAATTCTTCACCATTTCCTAGAAGTGAATATGTGAACCATAACATGTGTCACAATTAGGAACTATTCATCAATGAACTCTCACCCGGAAGTGATCTGTGTAGTGAGACCTCAACTGTTATAGGATTACGTGACGTCACTAAATCCCATCAGTTTTAACACATTGCGGGAAATTATAAGCGTTGGCGTATTCTGATAAACAAAGCAGGAATGTACGAGTCTTATGGAGTCTTATGGATGACATTATGTAATAAAACAATTATTGACCACATTTTGGGCAATATAATGTTTTATGGACCGAAGAAATTGATATTGACCGAAGCCAACGGCCGAGGTCAATATCAATTTCTTCGGTCCATAAAACATGATATTGCCCTCAATGACTGTCAATAATTGATAAATAAATATATATATATATATATATATATATATATATATATATATATATATACATACATATATACATATATATATATATATATATATATATATATATTTTATCATATAGTATCTTACATTTTCAGTGCAATCAAAGTATGTGATATTTTTCAGATACTTTAAGAATTTGATAACTTTGCAAATTAGATGTAAATTAGTCTAGGTCTCGGCACTAGGTTTATTGACATTTAAACAAACGTACTTGGGTGACACTCCATGATTGACGTATGCATTCATAGTCATCAAATAAAAACATTTCAATGGCAATTTGACACTGAAAGCTGTCCAGCGTTCGGAAAACAAAAAACGGTAGGCATAACTTTATTTTGATGTAAGGACATCCAAAATGACGTCATTCGAGTTTGACGTCATTTCCATTCAAAAATACACCGCGCCACATATTCTTACGTCATTTGAATATCTAGTAATGGCGGACTGGAATTAAAGTTGCGTGTACAGTTTACAAAAACACGTTGTATTAAGCTTGAGCTTATATGATAAAGAGATTATTACCCTCGTGTATTTCGGTATCGTCAATATCATATTTTAGGAATAAAAATAATGTATTATGCTCGCCAGAGGCTCGCATAATACAATTTTTATTCCTTAATATATGATATTGACGATACCGAAAAACACTGGTAATAACCTCTATATATTATATACATGTACATATATATAATATTTATTTGTGTTGGGTTGGGTTTGAGTTTTTTGTTATTATGTCTTTGAAATAATTTATTAAAAATAATTATGTTGACAAATTTGGTTGAATTTACACTACTCTATAAACGAATAATGTGTGGTTTTAAACACGTATATCCATGGGCGTATGGGGACTCTTTGATTTAGGGGGGCTGGAGTGGTTGATTTGCCCGAAATTTTACCGAGATAAAATTTTCCCGAATTTTCCCCACTGTTTTGCCCGAATTTGGGGGGGGGGGGGGGGGGGGCAATTGCCCCCCCCCCCCCCGCCCCCCTGGGTCGACCGCCCATGCGTGTATCTTCATATTAAATCGCGATTACAAACATTGAATAGGACCCGGAAGTAAAGAGCGAATAATTGAACGTGGCGTTTTACAAATAAAAACTTTATTAAATGCCGTTAACGTTTTCTATTGCAAACACTCAAGTATTATCAGTCAAACATGTACACATTTAATGATTTTGGCTTGATTTGACTGAAAATTATTTTCTTCTTTCATTTTTTTTTTAACCACCAACTACGGAATTTCGTAGATTTGTATTATTTACTTTAATTTTTAGCCGTTCTACGCTTCAGTCACATACATGCTCACAATTAGGTCGTGAATAATAGAGTGGATATACCGATCTGTGCGTTATGACAATCCAAATTTAGAAACCGGAATGGTGTATAGAACACGAGCGCCACCTGTCGGAAAGTCTGTGAAACATCCCTATACCTGGCACATAGTGCAATAATTAAAATAATAAAGAAAAATTGTTTAGATGTAGAACAATCCAAATTAACAAATCTTAATAAGAAGCCCGGAGAAATAAGATACTACTAAAGCATTACAATTTAAGTACAAAATAACCATAGCCTACCATTGCTAAAATATTGTACTTTTTAATATAGAAAACATATGATATCAATTTTGTAGGCCTACTAATGGACTACCACAAACTTTAAAATACTGAAATATGGATTAAACATGGATTAAAATATAACACTGTTAGTCTAACCTGGACACTGCGAAACATGGCTGTATTGTCGATCGCATCAAGTGGCAGCACGGTCTGGTGTGATTTATATTAACACATCACTGCATCTCTGCATCTCGTATTAATAACATTCACACAGTTCATAAACGCAGTTTGCTTTGATAGTTGTGAAGATAGTCGTGCTTTACTCACTAATGAGTTAGTATCTGTATATGAATCAGGGGCCAAATTCACCAAACATCGTAGTTTTAAGTTTACCGCCAACAGCCGTATGTTTACGGAATATAAAATTTACCCGTGGATTTAGCAGCCTATAATTTTGCATACAAAGGTTAATTTAGGATTGAAAACCTGTTGTTATACAATACAATACAAATAATACAGTTCGAGATACACCTAGAATCAATTTGTTTTGTCCTTACTGTGACCAGCAGGATCGAACCTCCTCGTGGACCCATTCTCTGATTGTCTTTCCCGTTACAACCAATGCCCCACGACTGGTATATCAAACGCCGTGGTATATGATGTCCTGTCTGTGGGAAAGTGCATATAAAAGATCCCTTGTGGCTAATAGAGAATGTAGCGGGGTTTCTCTGAAAGCTATGAAACAAAATTATGAAATGTTTTACATCTAATAGCCAATGATTAATAAATCAATGTGCTCTAGTGGTGTCGTTAAACAAAATAAACTTTAACTGTTTTGTTTCTTACCGGTCCAACCGGAGGGAGACTATAGGTTTCAGCTTCTGTCCGTCTGTCCGTCCGTCTGTCCCGCATATAGTTTTCCGGAAGTTTTTGTAACATTGCCTTAAAGGGACACACCCTAGTTACGGCTAGTTGTTAACCATTACGGCGTTGTTTTTCGCTATTAAACCCATTTTTTTTTACAAATAAAATTGCACTTTACTTAGCGTTTATTATTTAGAATATACATTTCCATTCACCTGAAGTGTTTTTTGGTAATCCTGGTAATCCTGGTGTTTGTAATACCACAAAATGCATTTTTCGTATTTCTGAAAAACGGACGCACGTTTGAGAAAAAACCGTTGAGCAGACAAGGTCTAATCTATTTTTAGACGGGATATTTCCATTTCAATGTCACAGACGTTGGTATACCACGTGACCGTTATCATTTTGGTTCGGTTTGTTTTCTGGTGCACGGTTCGCTCAATCAACATCCGATTTTTTTTTGTTCATTTGTGAGATTTTTCTTCACAGTTCGTGAACATTTTTAGTAACAATAAAGTTCAGACAAGTAAGTATCTCAATACAAAACGTTACAAGCCCTTAAAACCAATAATTTTGCTAAGTCCTACGATATCTGGAGAGGGGATACAACCAGGACAGAACAGTTGGAACATGACCAGGAGAGGTGAAAAGAACGCACCCCAAGTCTGTGAAATTTGTCGTGACGTAGGCATTGTTGTGCTTCGAGCGACATCTACCGGTGACATCAGAATACTAACTTTCAAAATTATTTCAAGCAATTGGGACATGGGGATTCCCATGGTATTTATCGATATAAAACCTGCTTTTTCACTCCATTTGATAAAAACGTGATCTAAGTGTGTTACAGGTTTGTAGATTAACCAAATTATAATTTATTTTCGCTGGATGGAACTAGGGTGTGCGGCTTTAAAATATTGATCTGAAATTTTGTGTATAGGTTTACAATGTACTGTTACAGATCAAGGTTGGCATTCTTTGTAGAGTTATGGTCCTTGAACTTAGAAGATATAAAAATTAGTTTTCCGATTTTTTAAAAATTATTATTATGTTTTTTGTAATGCCTGAAGATATTGAGATGACATTTTGTATATGGTTTTGGCATGTATTTTTACAGATCGATGTCAATGCGTCTTACTTATTTTGCAACAGTTATCGCCCTTGAACTCGGGAGATACGAAAATTAGTTTTCCCAGATTTGTTTTCGGACTACCTCAAGATATTGAGCTGATTTTTTTTGTCTATGTATATCGTGTAATCGTGTAATGCTACAGATTAAGTTTCACAGAGTTATGACCCGTAGGTAATACGTATAGCTTTAGCAATACACTCCAAATGCTTGTTTTTACTGTAATCCATATTCCATATTTACATATTTTGTTTACTTGGAATAGATACTAACTACTTGTAAACATACGACTGCTAACATAAAGTTAAGATGTTTTGTGAATTAAGCCCCAAAATTAAAAATTATATTAGATAAATACAAATACAAAAGATTGCATTAAGATGTTGTATTTGACCATATAATAAATGACGCTGTTTTTAGTGGTGCAACCTGAGTTTTACAAATTTACAGGTGATGCAAATCCTACAAAAACGTCTCTCTCGAAAACAATCCGATTTTTAAAAATTAACTTGTGTAATTTACAATTAAGTGATCGTCTGTGGCACATAGGGCTATTACTTTGGTTCGGAAGTAAGCGATAAGCGTAAATAATCGAAACAAGTCTGCCGACTCGATGTTTGTTCCATAAATTGTACAGCTAATACTTACTTGATTTGGGGCAGTAAAGTGCACATGAATGCTGTGTAATAGTACATTCTGGATCCGTTGGGGGCAGAAGCTGCCCCACGTTATAAGGTTATTTAGCATTTTCTTTGTGAAATAGATCCGATCTGGTATATCGTCCAGCTAAATTATGTGACGCGATTGGTTAGATGACGTCATGTGACGTCATGTGAAAAGTATAAAAAGCGCGAAGGAACGTTTGTTTATCACTTTGCATTTCGGTGTTAAAGTCATAACATCTGAAATAATAAGAAGAAAATGGAAGAATACCGTTATGACAAATAGTTAACTATTTTAATAACGGTAATCTTCCATTACACTATTTTAATGTACGCAGACGAGACTGTGCTGCTGTCAGAGTCTGTTGATGGCCTGCAGAAAATATTAGATTCGTTATATACTTATAGTACTAAATGGAATATCGATGTTAATATAGACAAAAACAAAATACCGTATACGCAAATATTTTCGCGGCTAAAATAATTCGCGATCAGGCTTTCATTTTACATTTTCGCGAGGAATTATTTTGGCGACTGTGTCCCCCGATAATAAAAGAAAAATTACCCATATTTCATTTGCCAAACTGTTTTCAATGACGATTTCACGCACATACTTGGACATGTTCACTGTGCAGTCAGCGATACCATTACTATTACCAATATTTATTTACATGCTCATATACCACTAGAGTTTCGAGCATGTCTGTCCCGGGCCCGATCTCTGGATAGCCAGTGAGACGACGTCAATGTTGTATGTATGTCTGATAAGACTATTGTCATGTTATCGATGGAACACGCACATGCTAAACAGAACATTGAAAAAAGCAAATATCATAAGTAATAACTTTTTATTATTGGTGATACTCACAAAATTCCATTTAAGGTTACAAAGAAAACAAACAAAACTGAGATTACGTAACAACAGACTTTCACCCAAATGTGTGTCATTTGGATCAAATCCATGTGACCAGGCAGGTTTACAGAATCATGTGACCTTGCGGACCACTGACTGCTTGATTCTGATATGGGTTGGGCGTGTAGAGATAAGACTATATATTATAAGGTAAATAATAGTATACCAAATTGGAAATAAGTTCGCGCGTAATTAAATTCGCGGTGCTAACAACGTGTTCGCGATTTTCGCGGTATATTTTATTCGCGAACATATTTGCGTATACGGTAGTTGTATTCAGAAACAGGGAGAAAATTACTACTAAAGACAAATGGACTTACAATGACAATATAATCCAAGTGGTTGATAGTTTTAATTATCTTGTATTAACGCTAAAGGGACATTCCTGAGTTTGCTGCATTGTAAGATGTTTCCAACTAATAAAATATTTCTACCATTAAACTTACATATTACATATATTTTCTTGTTTAGAATATTAGTGTCTGTATATTCAATGTGTTTCTGGTCGTCTTAATATTTGTAAGAAGCCCAAACTGAATTTTGTCTTCAAATAATTTCGTACGTACGAAAAAACAATATTTTAGGAAATTAAACGAAATTTAACCTAGTACAAATATTAGAACGATCAGAAACACGTTTAATATACAGACACTAATATTTTATGCATAAAAATATATTCGATGTGTAATTACAATCGTTAAAAAGTCTCTGTTAGTCGATAACATCTTTAAAAGTGCAGCAAACATAGGAATGTCCCTTTAAATTACAATGGTAAATTTACAAAAACTCAAAAATTAACTGCTTTACAAGGCAGAAAAAACATGGGCCATATCTTCAGACTATGTAATAATCTATCACTTAATCAGGAAACAAAGTTACATGTTTTTGATACTTGTATATCTAGTGTGTTAAATTATGGTTGTGAAGTATGGGGTTTTGACCCAGCTCATGATATAGAAAAAGTTCATATGGATTGTTTTTAAATGATATTCAATGTGAAAAAAGGTATAATGAATGCAGCAGTGTTAACAGAATTAGGAAGATTGCCACTACATGTAGTACGTAAAGTAAGAATTGTTAAATATTGGTTGAAGCTTTTAGAATAATCTAGAAATCAATATATGATGATATGTTAGAAAGTTAGGAATCTTTTAACTGGCTACACCATGTAAAACATTTATTATCTTCTTTAGGATTTGGAGATGTATGGTTTAATCAGCAAGTTGATAATCATGTAATATTTATAAAAAGAGTTAACATGCGCCTGTCAGATCACTGTATTCAAGAAATAGACAAATTGTTGAACAATTCACCAAAATGTAATATTTTAAGATATTTAACAGATACCTTTTGTTATTCATCTCTCATCACACAATTTCGTGTTTCGTCGCACCAATTACTCATTTAACAAGGAAGGTATTGTGGAACTGAACGATCACAGAGTAAAATGTCGTATGAGTAGTCGGGATAACATTGAAGATGAATTTCATTTTATTTTAATATGTCCATTGTATTTGCATATTTGCGTATTGTATGTAAAAATACTACTGGTCTTGTCTGTTTTTAAATTAATACAATTACTGTTTGTTCAGAATAGAAAACAACTTTGTAACCTTGGAAAATATTTAAAATATGCATTACATTTAAGATCGCATCATGTATAACTGTCCATATTCCAAATACACATCCACTTGTTTATGTTTTTGCTGCTGATAATTTATATATGACTTATAATATTGTATATACGTGTATGCTTATGAGCCACACAGCTTAAAGTAAATAAACTACTACTACTACTACTACTACTTAGACAAACGTGTAGGGTCGCGGACCACCTTCCAGGATCAGACGGCCCTTATTTGATATGTGTATACTAATAGTGAGCTACATGCACACTTATATCCTGAATTTATGCTGTAATATGTAACCAATCGCCAGTTTTTAATATTCGGTATGTTTCACAGTATCTGCATTCTAACATCATAACAGATGTACTAGGACCTATATATTCAATCAGTTGTCAGATGTTTTAATTAGGGGATAATATCACTGTGTTTCGTTGTTAACTATAAGGATTTATCACAAAATTTGGATTTAGGGACGAGACGAAGTCGAGTCTTATAGTTAACAACGAAACACAGTGATATTATCCCTATTGTAATACTACACCTATTAGGAGTATCTGTAAGACATTTTATGGTGTTTTTATTAAAGAAAACACACACACACACACACACACACACACACACACACACACACACGCACAGATATATATATATATATATATATATAAAATTATCTATTCTCCTTACTTACGATATTCAATGAAAACGCTTATAGTAAGTAAAATTATGACGTAGGGCAACGACTCCAGTATTCGACCACTTAAAGGAGAGGACAAGTAAGGCATTTGGCCTGGTATGCATATTCAACGATATATAATGCACATTATTGCTTAATATCAACACGTATAATCGTATAGTTAATTAATAAAACGGTTAAATGTGACGGCTATTATATATAACGGGCGCAGCCATTTTGTACCATCTCAGTGAGTACGCCCTCTGGCGAGCTGGTGGTTACGTAATACTTAACGCGTAACGTCAGGAATGATCCTTAGAACTAAAGAAACACAATCTACCTGGTTTTTGCGGGATGATAAATAGTCATACATTGCAATGTTCTGTAATAATGCACATCCCAGTAAGCCAGCAATAAGTATATCCAGCACTATATATATTATTTTTCAATACAAAATAAAATATCATTGTCAAAGCGGCTACACAACAAGTCGAAACAATTAACAATGTTTTGCCCATGCATTAACCTTTTTCTACTTTTATGCTCATATACCACTAGAGTTTTGAGCATGTCCGTCCCGGGGCCTGTCTCTGGATAGCCAGGGGCTTGTCCCGGGACAGAAAAAAATTAGTGGACGATTTTGAAATTTACATCCAAAAATTTAATAGTGGGCCTTTAACATTTTGATGTGCATTTCTAATATAATTAATAAAGAAAATTCTATTATTAAATTTGGTCGCTAGATTAGATCGGGTGATCAAAAAGAAATTAGATAAGATCGGTGGCCTGACTCGGGATGGGGGGGGGGGGGGGGGGGTGTAGAGTTGAAAATGGGCAGAATTTTGAAAATAACAATTAATAAAAAAAAGTTAATAAATTTAAAAAAGAAAGAAAAAAAGTTACAAGCCAGAAATAAAAAGAATTGACTGCTCGGTCGAATATTTATATAATTTGGAGCATTTTAGAAGGACAGTCCAAAAATAAATAAGAGAAAGAAGAGAGTATCGGACTATTTAATAATATTAAAAAAAGAAGTAATTTCGCCATAAACATTTGAACGAAGGTCTAAAAGTTTTAGTCCGATCTATATGTCCACGTGAGGGTTCACAGCTTGTAGGGACGAGATGGGATGCATCCCGTCAAGAAAACCCCTAGATTGACAGTCAATAGACGTTGAAGGTATAGTGCTGTGCTGAAATACAGATCTTGAGAAGCCGGATCCGTCTGAACGAGAGAGAGAATCAGACTAGGGTATAGTCCAGTCGTCATGGGTTGGTATAGTGGTGCGGACGGGCCCGACTTCGGAGGATACGAGATGGTATCACAATAAAACAAATTAAAGTCTAGAAAAAGAGTGGTAGGGGCCGACCCCGCTTCCTATTTCTTTTTAGAGTGGGGCGGTCAATCCTCCAGTGCTGCTAGGACAGGCTCGGACATGTAGAGACTAAACGCAAACAACCGTGACTTCTGCAGAATGGCCGTCATAAGAGTCACGAAAAATACAAGTCAACATAATTAGATGGAGAAATGACGTGGAGGCAAGGAATCTCGCGAAAAAAAGAATCCAACCTGGTGGTGCAGACTGTCGAAACGAGAAGCGTTCCAGCATTCAGTCAGTTCCAATAGCCGCATACATCCCAGTAGAAAACTTCACTTCGTTGACAAAAACAACAAAAGTGAAGGATTCCCAAGTCGAGCCGCGAAAGCACGTGCAGTGTACACAAACACGTCTTACGTACTGAAATGATACAGGAGTGTTTTCTTAGTTAATTGGTCTATGCTGTTAGTTGCTTCTACCTGTTATTCCTGATTGGCAGGTGTGTATTTGATTGGTAACCAGACGAGCCAATTAATTGATGCATACCGGTATTGTGGAATATTACCTGTCGCCCCTAAAATTGTAATGGACATGGTTTATTACTGTAAATAGTTCTGTAAAACTATTGATTAAGTAGACTTTTCCATCTAAAACCACAGAACTGACCAATTACGTAGTCCCAAAGAAAAGAAAATTATCACTTGGGTATTGTGGGTTGTCGTTTTTGCTCCAACGTAGCATATCAATAGACCTAATAGTGTACATTTTTCCTTTGGATTATTAAACAGAGAAACATACTATAACCCCATTTTGTTCCGTTAATACAACTTGAAATATATTTAGTTAAATAGTTTATTATATTATTACGTCATTTATGCTGTTTTACAAGTCAGGTTGATCAAAGAAAAGCGCCTTGTTGAAAATTACTGCTTTTGTTTACACTGTACATACAGGAGATGGGCAGGAGCTGACGTCACTTCGCCCCAAGCTATCCCACCGGACGTCACAAAAACAAAACAAAATGGCTGCCCCCAGTTAGCAGGAATAATCATGGTATTTTATTAAATCTAAAATTACGCGTTTTTCATTTGCTAAAGTGTCAGTATGTGTTGGTGGTCCGGGTATGCATCTTTCCAACATATAAGGCTCTTGTTTGAGTTGACCCTACCTTTAAGAAAGAAAGGAGTATAACATGTTCATTTTATAGACATTTTCTAATACTTGTTTTTCTTCGTAAATACTTACTCATTGGATAGACCCAAGTTTTGTTCGTGTGGTATACGCCGACTATAGTAGGTTTCAATGCCACAAGGAATAGTATGCAATATTCGACCAGCTGACCCAGTATTCGACCACTTTCTAATTAACTAATAAAACTAAACTTTGAAGTTAATGCAGCATATATCAAACAACTAAATCCAAAAAGTGTTCATTTTAACAACTGTAACACATATTTATGCATTTACGCACGCACGCACATACTTATAAACACATTCACACACGCACAATTACTTTCTGGTTAAACAGTCTCTTTGGTCCTATCTTAACTTACAAATAATGATATTAGACTGAAAATAAAAGAAAACATAATTGTGCAAGTCCTGACAAACAGCACCAAAATACATAAAATTAGTAAATTTGTGGTTCTTGGGAGTTTATTTTGGGAATGTATCCTCTAGCTTTTCTATTGGTCGAATACTGGGGCAACCCTCTCTATCATATGTCATTATTTGATCACGTGGTCACGTGATTGAAATTATAATGACTGACCTCACATTGCATTGCCAGCTCCATTTGATTATAAATAAAAACAATAAACACATTTTCAAAGATTTCAAATGGATTAAAAGTATTGCAAATGTCACGGGATGTTGGATGGTGTAATAGCATGCTATAAAAATGGCCGACGTTCATATTATCACTATAGTCGATGAATATATACTTACGTTCATTCACATGGTTATCGTCTGCTATTGCGTTTCCGGAAGAAAGAATGTTCACCCTGTCGCGTATGTTCAAAAATGTTGGGGAAATCTATATACTATTCAGTTTAAACGAGTATGGTAATTAAATAAGTTTATAACTTGCTAACATATGTTCACTTAAAGTTTATATAAATACATAAAATAATATGCATTTACTAAAGGGCCAGTATTATTTTCAAAAGTTTTTCAGAATTGTGCGATATTTTAAAGCAGTTAATGTTGTTTAAAATTGCGTTTAAAAATCAAGTCATTTCCATCTTGTCTTCTTTGTCAATTTTATTGTCACAAAAAGTATGTTCTAAACAAAAATAAGGTACTCCAGATTGTGATATAATTATTTCTGATGAACCTGCTTGCACCCTTTTGAGAACACAAACTAGAAGAGCAGACCACAATACACATGCTGCTGACTGCTGCGATCGATCAGTGACCGGACCTTACTTGGGGTGGGTGGGTGCATATTCATTGCTGCAAACGAAGTGTTAAAAGTTACAATGGCACGAAATAATAACAAAATAGTAACAATAACATCATTTTCATCTGAAGTTAGTAATTTTGTTCAAACTTATTTATATCGACGTTTAAATATAATGGAATTAATATACTAACGAAAATACCACACATGAGGTTAAGTGACAGCATATTGGACGAGTTCTTGGAATTTTGTTATCGTGATAAATCCTGGTTGCCCATGACAGCGTACATCTATCGTCCGATTTATCACGAAAATTAACCAATGGAAAAAAGGCTTATATGAAAGTTGTATTCAGTATGTTTCACAAATTGAAAATCTAAAATCTAACATTCTAAGAAGCGTCAGTTTTTAATATTTCAGTGTGTTTCAAGGTAACAAAGTGAAAGCCTACAAATATACCTAGATGTTATCTTAGTCGATGAACAAACAAACAAAATACTGTTTTACTGTATAGAAGTTTGACATAACATTTTGAACGAAGGTCTAAAAGTTTAAAGTCTGATCTACATGTTCACGTGTGTTGCCATTAAGATGCACGGTCGGTAGAAAACAGATGGGTTGCATCCAGTCCAGAAAACCCCTACAGTGACATTGATGTGAAAGATGAAGTGCTATTCAGATAGTACTAAACAAAATAACTTCCGGCTGGGTCAAAGTTCGAGGTGCACCCAATTTTTGATAGAGAAGTGAACACCACAAGTCCTGTGATTAGTGATAAATGTGAGTGTGTTTGTTGTAAAAAAAATAGTTTTATTTGGGTAAAAAATTTATGCAATTTTATTTCACCTAGTACTACTGTGCCAAGTAGCCTTGTGCTTGAAACATGTTTGGGGTACCTGTAAAAAAAATACTCAAATTTTGTGCGGAACTAGAGTAGTCATAGATGCTACTCGTTATATCAGAAATGAACAGCTTGACCCCCAATTTTTTATGAAGCACTTTAAGGGTGAGGGGTGGTGGTATTTATATCCGTGGCGTTTATGTCTATTGACACGCTGCAGGTAGGAGTTTTAGCCACATATCTTACTATTGTCGTCTATGGGATTTGATTTGGTAGTATACACCCTATAGCACATATTCAGTGCATAATAAACAATAAACAATGTCCGTGATCAACCTCGACCTGGTCAACGTCCCGTTACGACCCCACGCCAAGATCGGCAGATTCGACGACACCACCTCCGTGACCGGTTCAGAACTGCGACGATGACAGCAAGCAACACGATAGGAGGTCATGGAAGGCCTATCCATCCGATGACGGTCATCCGTCGACTCACAACGGCCGTACAACAATAACATCATGACACCGCGACATCGTGCTGCGAGACTACAGTTTGCTCTCCAGAATGGTAATCATCCACCAGCCTTTTACCGGAGCATTGTTTTCTCAGATGAGTCCCGTTTCTCGGTCTCCTTTGCCGATGGAAGAGCACGTTTGTACAGGAGACTCCTATGAACGGTACGCTGACGGATGTGTGAGGGAACGTGATCGGTTTGGCGGCGGTTGTCTGATGGTATGGGGGGCAGTCAACTGTGATTTCAGGAGTGATCTCATCATTGTCCACGATGCCCCTACAGCCCAGCGTTATGTTGATGTTATTCTAAGACCAGTTCTCCAGCCACTTTTGCGCCGTCACTGAAGACCAGGAGGTCCCCTTCTGTTTCAACAAGACAATGCCCATCCACATACTGCAAGAATTACCCAGTCATTCCTGCAACAAGCCGGTATCACCGTTATGAACTGGCCCGCCGTTTCACCGGATTTGAACCCAATTGAACACGTGGGATGAGTTAGGACGTCGTGTACGTCACCACCAGCCACCAACGCGTAATTTCGCTGAGCTTGCACAGGCGTTGCAGGAGGAGTGGAGGAACATTCCTCTGGCTTATTTGAGATGTTTGTGCCAATCCTTTCCCCGTCGTCTTCACGCATGCTCACGGGCCAATGATGGACACACCAGATACTGACCTTGATATGGGGGGTTGAACTTTTCGATTACGAATGCAACTCGATTATTGATGATAACTGGCCATGTTTCCATGTGAATGTATCTCATGAATACCAGTCATTAATATCATATTACATTGTCCATCAATTCATTAATAGTTTGTCATTATTTGCAATGAAAAGTTGTTTTTGCGTTTTCATTGTGTTTCAGAATAGTATTTTTGAGACACAAAATGTGCAACAGTACCCCTATTCAAATTGCGATTTATTTTTAAGCCACCAACATTTTTGCTGCCGATATTAAATTGATATTTAATGGAATATCTAAAAATGCTTGTCTCCAAAAGTCCCTTGGCGGGTGGGGGGGGGGGGGGGGGAGTTCGGTATCTGGCCCATGGACTACATAGTGAACCTTACAATCAAATCAAATATACCCTCATAGCGGAGTAAACAAAGATTTTATTTATTATTATATTATTTTATTACACACCCGTTGGTGAGAACACCATGCGTTATTTTTGTTACACATGGTTGTTTACACATGCACGTGTGTTAACAATTCAAAGACTGCTTCTAGGTGATGACCAGGTCACCAAGGCCATACAACCAATGAAAACCAACACGATGGAAACCGATTAGACTGTGGCGTATAGTTAACCTGACATTCATGTGTAAGTCAGCTACAAGTGCAACGGCTGTAAATAACTTTTAGTAGAAAATTATGTTAGAATTTGCTTAAAACATGGTTTTGAGAATATGTAAGAAATGGAATAACACATTCGTGTCCGTTAGATATCATTTATCTCACAACTCGTTGTTTACAAACGTATCAAATTCGCTTTCTCTCGTTAGCTACATTTTAAAACAACTCGTTGTGTCATAAATGTTATCTAACGGCCACTCATGTATTATTCTCTGTGTACTCAATATTAATTCCTAGAATATCATCTATATTTTGTGAGTGTTAATTGTGTTGTACCCAGCTATATAATGTATCTCTCCAAAATTATTTTGTTATTTGTATTCTAGTTTAAATGTACTGAAATGGTCGCCATTCGTTAAACAAAACAAAGATTTAACTATCTTTGTTTCTTTTTCTTTTGTTTCGAGGTCGGGTGTAACTCAGTGATGTTTTTCGCAATAGGTGCGATAAACATGGGGTTTCCCCACATCCCAACCAGTGCCCCACGACTGGCATGTCACAGGCCGTGGTTTGAGCTATTATGTCAATGGGAAAGTGTATATGAAAACCATTTTTATGCTTCTCGGAAGATGTAGCCTGCCTCCTCTCTCTATCTCTCTCTCTCTCTCTCTCTCTCTCTCTCTCTCTCTCTCTCTCTCTCTCTCTCTCTCTCTCTCTCTCTGTGTGTGTGTGTGTGCGTGTGAGTGAATAAGACAGAAATTTGATAGGGGCTCAGAGAGAGAGAGAGAGAGAGAGAGAGAGAGAGAGAGAGAGAGAGAGAGAGAGAGAGAGAGACACGCACGAACACTATCGCTCTAACTGGGTAAAGCTTTTAAACTTGTTTTTTGTGTTGTGTTTTAAAGATGCTGACGTCCATATCAAAATCTATGCATTAAACTGAAACTGCCCGCTAATTTGAAACCGAGTATATGGGCTAACACTTTATCATGGATGTGTGAGAGATTTGCCATACAACCTCGAAGGTGAGGTGCTATTGCATGAGTGTTACGTGTGAGGAGCTATTAAAATATGTAATTATCTAGGGTGTATGTGTCATGAGCTACCGGCCTCGGTGGCGTCGTGGTTAGGCCATCGGTCTACAGGCTGGCAGGTACTGGTAGGTCAAAATCTGTGTGGTCCTTAACCATATGTCTGACGCCATATAACCGTAAATAAAATGTGTTGAGTGCGTCGTTAAATAAAACATTTCTTTCTTCCTTTGTGTCATGAGCTGCATTGCAAAACTTTATAAACCCTTCCCATACATGTGGAGAGAATATCAAATTAACAAGTATAGACATGTATTCAAAAATAGAAGCAAGCAATTAAAATATCCACCTGGATATTAATGAAACACCTCCTAGTTTTGACCGTGTGACTTACACTAAAATTATCGAGAGGATATTAGGAAAGAAAGAAAAAAGACTGACAGCAAGTTGCACTGATGTTAAATTAACATTAATGTTTTCTAAAGAAAATCACTGAAACCGTAAATATGCATAGCATTGTATGGCAATTCATTAACTATTAACAGGTGATGGTTACTTAATTGCCAGGTGTACATATATATTGGATTATTTTTAAGGAGAATCCAGTGGTGTCAACATAGCGGATCTAGGATTGTTACTGAATGAAAGAATGAATGAATTACTGTTTAACGACAACCCAGAACAAAAATGCATTGGCTACTGGGTGTCGAACAAAGGTAACTATATGAATGAATTGGTAATCAACATTAATATAGCAATTCTACAGTTAAATTAAAACAGTGTAAAGAAATGTGCGAAACATACAAATATCACAAGTAAGTAAAACAAAAACAAACAAGAACAAATAAAATTCAGTATCTCTATGAAATTTTAAAACAAGTTCAGGATTGATCTCAAATGATTCCATCACACTTCTATAAAATATATCTCTTCTCGTTTGCTTAAGAATATTGCACTCTACCAAAATGTTGCCTATCGTCACACAGAGGTGGAGGTCCCTTCTTCAGAATAAATGAATATGTCAGATTTGTATGACATGTAATATATATATATATATATATATATATATATATATATATATATGTTCATATATTCGAAATAACTGTCAGACGAATACGATCTGATAGTTAAAATATTAATAATCACATCAGATATGTCAGACGATTATTGATATTTGTCATCAGGTTACAATGCTTTTATTACAATATCCGTTCTCGTCAATATTATTATATTGCACACTATTACTACTACTACTTAGTAGTAGTAGTAGTAGTAGTAGTAGTAGTAGTAATAATAATAATAATAATAACAAGAAAGAAAGGGGGGGTCACTCAATTCTGACGTGCCTATGTTTTGTGATTGGGTGGGGGTGGGGTGCATTTTCTGTACTAAAACGTGTCTTGAGAGTTCGCTTATGATACCATTGACACCTGTAGGCGGAAACCAACACTTTAGGTTTATGCTTGGGAGGGGTATGTAGAGTGTCATTTTGTAATAAAGTATCGAATTGTAATAATACATTTTTTATTATTATTTAATTCTAATCTACTCTTAACTTTAATCTTGGGGCCGAAATATGTACCACCAGACCTCGTTTGGCATATTTTTTCATTAGTTAGTCGTTCCACAGATTTGAGAAATTACCCATATTGTTGTATATGTGTTTTGGGAGCAATAGCGTTAAAGTGCCGTTTTGTAATAAACTTAATTTTTCAAATGTTATTTTGCTTATTAGCATCTCAAAATCACTGTCCATCCTTAACAGGACATGGGCAACAAACTGTAAAGTGCCGTTTTGTAATAAACTTAATTTTTCATGTTATTTTGCTGAACAGCAACTCAAAATCACTGTCCATCCTTAACAGGACATGAGCAACAAATTCCCATTCCAACTTTTGTAAATTTTAACAAAGAAACGGGAATATTTCAGTTTGTTACAAAACATCACACGTACATTTTTCAAAAGTGTCGTTTTGTAATAAAGTGTCGAATTCTACTCAATTCTAACTTAATCTCGGGGCCGAAATATGTACCACCAGACAAAATATGGGAATTTTGTTCATTAGTTAGTCGATGCATGGACTTGGGAAATTACCCATATTGTTGTATATGTGTTTTGGGAGCAATAGCGTTAAAGTGCCGTTTTGTAATAAACTTAATTTTTCAAATGTTATTTTGCTTATTAGCATCTCAAAATCACTGTCCATCCTTAACAGGACATGGGCAACAAACTGTAAAGTGCCGTTTTGTAATAAACTTAATTTTTCATGTTATTTTGCTGAACAGTAATTCAAAATCACTGTCCATCCTTAACAGGACATGCGCAACAAATTCCCATTCCAACTTTTGTAAATTTTAACAAAGAAACGGGAATATTTCAGTTTGTTACAAAACATCACACGTACATTTTTCAAAAGTGTCGTTTTGTAATAAAGTGTCGAATTCTACTCAATTCTAACTTAATCTCGGGGCCGAAATATGTACCACCAGACAAAATATGGGAATTTTGTTCATTAGTTAGTCGATCCATAGACTTGGGAAATTACCCATATTTTGTATATGTGTTTTGGGAGCAACAGCGTTAAAGTTCCGTTTTGTAATAAACTTAATTTTTCAAATGTTTTTTTGCTTATTAGCATCTCAAAATCACTGTCCATCCTTGGGCAACAAATTCCCTTTCCAACTTTTGTCAGTTTTAACAAACAAACGTGATTATTTCAGTTTATTAGAATTAAATGTATTATTATTATTATTATTATATTATTATTATTATTATTACAATTCGACACTTTATTACAAAACGACACTTTTGAAAAATGTATGTGTGTTGATTTGTAATAAACTGAATGAATGAATGAATGAATGAATGAATGTTTAACGACACCCCAGTATTTTTGTGCTGGGGTGTCGTTAAACATTCATTCATTCAAATTCCCATTCCAACTTTTATCAATTTTAACAAACAAACGTAACTATTTCAGTTTATTACAAAACGACAAAGATGTACATTTTTCAAAAGTGTTGTTTTGAAATAAACTTCGTTTTTGATATCTTATTTCGGTTATAAACATGTCTAAACCAATGTACGTCCTTATTAGGATACTGGAAAGACATTCCCATCACAAATGTTATCAGTAGTAACAATTTAATGGAAATTATATCAGTTTATTACAAAACGACAGACATACTTTATTCCTATTTTAATGACCGGAAAACAGTTATATTTTGAATATTGCAACGGTCAACTTAAAATCCATTTCGAATCCCTGGGAAAAATTAGAACTTTTTATTTTTTTTTAAATTCCTGAGCCATACATGGATACATATATGCCGAGAGGTTATCGTGGCGGTCTGAGTTCCAGTAATGGTAACGAATGTATATAGTATTAAATAAAAATGACTTTAATCAAATACATCTTGTAGGCCTAAACAAATTACAAATAATACTGACCGGACTGATAGGCCCTTTTCTTAATACAGTGAATACATGTAAAAATTGATACATACATATCTACACACACACACACGCGCGCACGCACGCGCGCTATGTTAAACTTATTGTTTATACTTAATATAATATAGTCTTACTTTTCAAAACCGGCCTCGGTGGCGTCGTGGTAGGCCATCGGTCTACATGCTGGTAGGTACTGGGTTCGGATCCCAGTCGAGGCATGGGATGTTTAATCCAGATACCGACTCCAAACCCTGAGTGAATGCTCCGCAAGGCTCAATGGGTAGGTGTAAACCACTTACACCGACCAGTGATCCATAACTGGTTCAACAAAGGCCATGGTTTGTGCTATCCTGCCTGTGGGAAGAGCAAATAAAAGATCCCTTGCTGCTAATCAGAAGAGTAGCCCATGTAGTGGCGACAGCGAGTTTCCTCTCAAAATCTGTGTGGTCTTTAACCATATGTCTGACGCCATATAACCGTAAATAAAATGTGTTGAGTGCGTCGTTAAATAAAACATTTCTTTCTTTCTTTTACTTTTCAAGATACAATACATCTTTAAGTATATCAATATAATGCATTTTTAATCCACTCATTAAAGGACATTCCTGAGTTTGCTACAAGTTTGCTACAATGTTATCGACTAAGAGAGACTTTTTGACGATTGTAATTACATATCAAATATATCAAATATGACTGTTTATTAAACGTGTTTCTGGTCGTTCTAATATTTGTACTAGGTTAAATTTCAGTTTATTTCCTAAAATATAATTTTTTTCGTACATACGAAATTATTTGAAGATCAAATCCAGTTTGGGCTTCTTACAAATATTAAGATACACATTGAATATACAGACACTGATATTCTAAACAAGAAAATATATTTAATATGTAAGTTTAATCGTAGAAATATATTATTAGTCAGAAACATCTTACAGTGCAGCAAACTCAGGAATGTCCCTTTAATACACTGTTTATCACAGTACATGTCAAACACTTATGCTAAATTAGTTAGAGAAAAATGCAGTTGAAACATCGAATTCTGAATGGGATCATGTTATGGTGCTAAAGTTCCAAGAGGGTCTGTAATGGAGAGGGTGGTTATATACAACGTTTTTGTAAGCTGAATGGATCGTGTTTTACGATATTCATTACTGCTTGATGCTCTGGCCTTAATACCTGACCACTTAAAAAATTTGAGGAATGATTTATAGAGTGAGACTGAAACCGAATACGTATACTTATGTTTGAACTCTAGACGTGATAAAAGCCAGAAGCAGTTCTGAAGGGGAGAAAAGAAAACAAAACAAAGACCATGTGCGCTATATTGCATTGTACGTCTTTAACTCTGATCCATGAATGTTTCTGTTTTGATACAATATTAGTGTATGAGTTTTTAACAGGTTATTTCGATATAGAAACCAGAAGTAATATATTGCTCAAACATATACACGCTCGCTCGCTCTCTCTCTCTCTCTCTCTCTCTCTCTCTCTCTCTCTCTCTCTCTCTCTCTCTCTCTCTCTCTCTCTCTCTCTCTCTCTCTCTCTCTCTCACATATACACAAATCGACCAACATTTACATATACCTGTATACGTAAGGTTTCATGTTGACCGCCTCCTCCCAGCAAATACTATTTTGGCGGCCATTTTGAATGATGAGCAATATGGATTAAAATATTATTTCATCTATAAGTTTATATAAATCAATAGAACAATTTTAAAAGTCGACCAATATTTATCTACATAAGTAAGTTTTAATTTTGACATATTCCCTAGCAAATAATGGGGGGGGGGGGGGGGTCAGAGGGGTCATATTGGACACACTTTATAAAACATCGGTTAGCACCATCGGATTCCTTGGAAAAAAATCCATTTGCAATCAACTTCAAACATGAAGTGAACACTTTCGAAAAAGATACCAAATCTGAGACCGACTACTGGGCAAGTGAAAAATACTGCGCAAATTTCACAGAGGGGCATCATATTTAACAGCTACCTACAAATTTCCAGTAACCTTTTGGCAAGGTTGTCCACCTTACATGTAGGTTGTGATCCTAGATATGTGTAGATATGGTTTTAGGTGGCAAACTTTTTACAGCACGCCCCCTGGGTATACCCCGCCGGATCAGAACCAACTAAAATTTACTAGCCCGCAAAAATTTCTGCTAGTCCGCCAACCTATAGAACAATATATTGTTGTTTAACAATAGTAAAATATACACTGTCTTCATTTCAAATAATAAATATATATTTGACAAAAACGATTATTAAGGACACTTGGTAGGCTAAGTGATCAACATCACGTGGCAAACAAAATCAAGTCTCATACCTTGATTGACAAAACAATAATAAAGTTTTGAAATATTCTGGTAAAGACAAAAAAAATTGTTTACATTTTATTTATATAGATTTACAAAATTCAAGTGACATGACATAAGTATTTAACAGAAAGATCTAGTCAAATTAAAAATACTCTAGCAACATGCATGTACTTTCAATGTAAACAAGCCATTTCTAGAAAGTATTGACCTTTGACCGGCTCCGTTTCCGGAATGTCATGCTTGCGCAGTTCGGAACACTGAAGTCATATATTGCCAATGCAGTACATATATTGTTGTGTATTTCGTAATAATTCTGAACGTTTTTGTTTGAATCGTTTGGAATTCTAACATGGCTGATATGGAGTCGCGGATTCGATGCGAAAAAAACAAGTACAGTCAGTCAGAAAAAGACCGATCGCCCGTCGGACTAGTAGTTGCATTTCTTTCATTCGTCCGTCGGAATTTGTACTCGCATTTGGCGAGCGGGCGAGTACTTTCTGCACCTCTGACAGATCACTTCACAATTATAAAACGTTAAATAAGAATTACTAATCAATTTTGAAATTGATTAAAAACTATGGCTAATCTAGTAATACAAACTTTGGAAACAATATGTACCTGAATTTGGAACCATCTGGAAGATTACAAAAAAATCTTGTAACGTCCAGTTTTTATTTCTTTACATGGCACTGTGTATGTTACAAGTCAGCTTTTCTAAAAACAGAAATATATGTACTAAAACGCAAAAGAATCGCAGGTCCTGGCAATGAGAAGGAAATACACTTTTTAAAGCAATATCTTTGGTGGAATTGAACCTGAACGGTGCTAACGGACATGGCACACACGCACACCGCGGCCCCACCCGCGTGTCAATTTTATTACCTGAGTGACGTAACGGATTCTCAAAACACATTATTTGCACGTGCTGGATCACCCGTATGGTGAATCCAATGCAAACACGCTCAATGAAATGCTCTAAAAGCCAACATACCTGGATTTAATCGCATAAATTGAATTTGAGTGGTGGGAGACAACAGAATCAATTTTTCCAAATGCCGCGACTGACGCAAGTCCAGCGAGGGATGGCCATCGGGATGTTGCAAGCCGGACAGACTCGTACTGCTGTAGCCAACCAATTGGGGTGCCATTATTCGACAGTCGCACGACTTTCCCAACGTCACCAAATCACTGGATCCGTGAACGATCGACCACGCACCGGCCGCCCGAGGGTGACAACCGCAGCCCAAGACCGGTACATCCTTAGGAATCGGATGATGCCAGCAACTCACACCGTTCACCAGGTGCATGGCCCACGTGGTCCAGTGTCCGCCGCCGTCTGAGGGCAGCAGGACTCCGTAACCGCCGTCTCTATGTGGGACCAATATTGACCCCTCGGCACCGCCAACGACGTCAACAGTGGGCACAACAACATCAACAATGGCGACGTGTCCAGTAGCAACAAGTTTTGTTTACGGATGAGAGCCGTTACAACCTTTCCAACGCTGATGACCGAATCCGAGTATGGCGACGTCGACATGAACGTTACTCCGACTGCTGCGTTCTGCAGGCCGACCGATGGGGCGGGGGTAGTCTGATGGTGTGGGGTGGATTTACATTCAACCACAGAACACAACTTCATGTCTTCAGACAACGACTTAATGCAGCCGTGTACCAAAATGACGTCATCAACAATCACGTCGTTCCCTTCTTTGCTGCCCACCCACGTGTGCGCTTCCTGCAGCAAGACAGTGTCAGGCCTCACACGCGTTGCTGGCTCAGCACAACATCCCAACGTTGCCGTGGCCGGCCTTATCACCGGACATGGCACCTATCGAACGTGTCTGGGATGAAATCGGACGTCGCCTGCAGGTTGTAATAGACCAAATCAATTCCTATTGCCAATAATGTTAACGTTTACTAATAAAATTGATATAATCAGCGTTTCAACACACCCAGGAAATACAGCAATAGAAAGTGTAGCACCTCACCTCTAATCGACCTGCAAGAAAATGGGGGGTCACGTATCATTTAAGAGATTTAATTAATGTTTTTAATAGCAACCGTCATTTTTGTTGAAAATTGCAGTTCCATTTTTGGGGGTATCCCGCATTAGTTTCAACCTCTGGTATATACTGCCTAACAACTATAAAAGATAAAAGTGTATTTATTTATTGTCAATGGACAATAGTATTTGCACAAATAATCAATGTCACATATTACTACCAATCACACCCACAGCTGCTTTTACTCCGTAAATATTTGACAGTGCACGTCGAACTTTGACACAGAACTCTCTTCTTTGGTACTATACAACCTGCAGGCTCGCGGACATCCTCAGAATCTCCAGGCACTGGAGGCAGCATTGGTGCACGAATGGAACACACTCCCTCAGGCATTCTTCCAACGGCTTGTAAACTCAATGAGGAGACGTTGTACTGTCTGTTTGAATGCCCGGTGTGGTCACACACGATACTGACATTGACAGTGCTACAGGTCGTCAGTAGTAACAAGGCCTTCCTGGGGCCATGACCTACTTTCCGTGACCTTGACCTTGGTGTACTTGGCAGGTGTGAGTCATAGTGGTGTGGTCTACTAGGGTGAACGCTCGCCCGTGTCCCTGACCGACTTAGGTTAGTACTGATGTCCTTGGACTGGCCCTGACCGACTTAGGTTGGTACTGATGTCCCTGGACTGGCCCTGACCGACTTAAGTTGGTACTGATGTCCTTGGACTGGCCCTGACCGACTTAAGTTGGTACTGATGTCCTTGGACTGGTCCTGACCGATTTGTTTAGCATTGATCGACTTAGAAGGCAGTGACTGGTATACCTGGGCAGGTGTGCGACCTTGGTGTAAGTCATAGCCTTGACGTACTTGGTGTGTGACTCATCGCCTAGCCTTGTCAGGGATGGTGTAAGATTATTAATTGCTACTAATGGGAAAGTGCAGCGGGTTTCCTCTCTAAAACTGTCAGAAGTATGTTTCACATCCAATAGCCGATGATTAATAAATCGAGATGCTCTAGTGGTGCCGTTAACCTACCACTTCTAAGGACTGCCCGACGCGAGGTAGTGTATTTAATTTTAGCGCGCTGAATGATGAATGGTTATCACTGTTTACATCCGGCAAGTGATGGTATCTTGTGTTGTCAGTCTCTAAATAAAATACTCTACGGAACTTCTAGAAGTTAAGTTCTCAAAGTCTGGCAGAAAGACGAAATGATTGAAATAGGTGAAAAAAGGAATTCTCGTTCTACACTATCTGATAGCGCATTCACAAGATTATTATGAACTGACCTATTTCGTCGCTTCATCCCGCGAGCACACACACACCCACACATATATATGGTTTAAATGACAGATTTTGCCAATGTCTCGGTAGCTCAGTCGTTAGCGTAGTCGACTTGAGCGTGAAAGGTACGTCGTTCGTATCTCATGTGGTAGAAGTTTTTTTTCTTTCTATTATTATTTTTTAAATTAGTTTATTTATTTATTTATTTATTTATTTGTTTTTATTTTATTTATTTATTTATTTGTTTATTTATTTATTATGTTCAAGCAGAACCCAATACAAGCATCCTCTAATAACCCTGTGTGGACGGGACGTAGCTCAGTGTTCCCTTGATGTGCGGTAGGTCTGGGATCGATCCCCGTCGGTGGGCCCATTGGGCTATATCCAGCCAGTGCTCCACAACTGGACAACGACCGTGGTATGTGCTATCCTGCCTGTGGGAAGCGCAACTAAAAGATCCCTTGCTGCTAATCGGAAGAGTAGCCCATGTAGTGGCGACAGCGGGTTTTCTCTCAAAATCTGTGTGGTCCTTAACCATATGTCCGTATAACCGTAAATAAAATGTGTTGAGTGCGTCGTTAAATAAAACATTTCTTTCTTTCCTCAATCAATATCTGTGTGGTCCTTAACCATATGTCCGTATAACCGTAAATAAAATGTGTTGAGTAAATAAAACATTTCCTTCCTCGTAAAATAAAGATTAATTGAATACAAATATTTATTTTTAGTATTTTGTTTTAGTCATAGGGAAAGAAAGACATATTTGTCTCGAAGAAAGGAATGTTTGTTAAGAAGAAAGGCATATGCGTTAAGGAGAAGAAAGGAATATTTGTTAAGGAGAAGAAAGGGATGTTTGTTAAGGGAAGAAAGGAATGTGTGTGTGTGTGTGTGTGTGTGTGTGTGAAACATCCCCAGCCCATTGCTTTGAAGAAAGAACGACCTTGGCACACTTGGCAGGTGTCTGGCCTTGGTGTGAGTCATGGGCCGCCCTTGGCATACTTGGCAGGTGTCTGGCCTTGGTATGAGTCATGCCCTGACCTACTTAGACTAGTTCCGTTGTGCCCTTGGACTGTCCCCCAGACTATTGTCCTTGGCCTACTTACGACTGGTCTTGACCTATGTAGGCTCGTATTTAGATATAAAAAGGGGTGTTTTGTTAGTAGCGTCATTCGCTTGCCGAAAGTTCTGTGAACGAGATCTATTTTTACTTTGGAGTTTGAAGATATTCTGGTACGAAGAAAATGACATCGGGATATTCGAGCAGTGTTAGTAGCAGCAGCAGTAGCGATGAGGACGACGTCTTGGTCTGCAAATGTTCAGAAAGACATACGATCAAAAGAGTGATTACCAAACAAGATGAGGAGAAGAAGAGTATTCATTATACGGATCAAACGGATGCTACACGTGACATTGGGGTTGGAACTGAAGATGGCGAACTCGTGGATGAACCCACAGATCAGACGGATGCTGCCTGTGAAATAGATGCTGCCTGTGAAACAGATGCTGCCTGTGAGGAAGATTGCTATTCGAGACGTTACGTGTTCTGTCATCGTCCCGAAATGAGACATTTCTATGCCCGGATGCTGACGTATGCTCGGTGGCCCATACAATTACGTCAAAAACCAAAAGAACTTGCAAAGGCCGGTTTCTACTACACGGGAGACCACGATGCCATCACCTGCTACTGTTGCGGACTTCGCGTCTACCGATGGAAGAAGACAGACGACCCAGTGATGGAACATTACAGACTCTCTCCAAGATGTCCTTATGTGAACAACCTGTTCAGACATTAAATGTTTTAGACACTTGTGTGCTATGTTTTCATGTTGTATGTTGTGAATAAAACCGTGAATAACAGGTTTTGCTTTCTTATTTATGTCCTGGGTCCACGAGTGTGTCTCTGGACGTGTCCCTATGGTAGTAACACTGGTAAAGGGTAATATTTTGGTAACGATTATTTTTGGGAGCTCGCACGATGAGATTTGTGCTTGGGAGGAGGGACACTGGTCATACGTATCACACACATTCAAACATTCCTGTACCATATTTTTATGCGTCATAAGGTATATAAGTAAAATAGTTTTGGAAAACTCGTCATTTGAGGTAGAACTTTCAGAGGAGCAATATGTCAGACCAGTACAAGTTATATGTACCCGACGTGGATAAGTGGACCCGTTTCTATAAACTGCAGGCAGAAGGTAAACTTCAACCTCATTTTCCAGTGCAACGTGGTGGGAAAAGTCAGATCATGTACAGTGTGGATCGATGTCTAGAACTCTACGATCCCACGTGGAAAAAAGAAAAAGAGGAACAGAACAAGTCCCCGACACCCAAAGTCGTCATGGTCTCCTCAACACAACAAGTGGTAGAACAAGCCAAAGCCGATCTGAAACGGAAACATCAACAACAACAACAAAGTGGTACGGGTTGGAAAGCCCCGAAACTGCAGAAGCATTTCTAAATAACCTATAAAAGGAACTATGTGGGTCAGATATCATCATTTCATTTAGAGTCGTCATGCAGAGCACATGTTCAGAATGTGGTTTCACATTCTCAAGGAGAGACGCCATGTTAAGACATTTTCAACAAAAACATGCTAAAGGTCTACCACCACCACCACCACCACCACCACCACCACAGCAGCAGCCACCACCACCACCACCACCACCACCACAGCAGCAGCAGCCACCACCACCACCACCACCACAGCAGCAGCCACCACCACCACCACCACCACCACCACAGCAGCAGCAGCATCCCCTAAGATTGCTACATCCCTTCACCATGATCGTGTCGGGACCCACGTCGTGTGGAAAGACATTTTTGGTATACAAATTGTTGAGAGATGGTAAAACCCAGCCGCCTCCCCAGCGCATCATCTGGCTCTACAAACGATGGCAACCCCTCTATGATATGATCAAAAAGGTTGCTCGAGTGAAATTTGTTCAAGGTATACCTGAGAATTTGGAAAAGGATCGTTATTTGGATCCCAGAGTCAGAAATCTCATCGTGTTGGACGACCTGATGTGTATGGCTAATAAAGACCCAAGGATCACCGACCTGTTCACAGAAGGAAGTCATCACAGAAACTTATCCGTCATCGCTATCAACCAGAACCTGTATCACAGCAAGGACCCGACACAGAGAAGAAGAAACTGCCATTATCTAGCGCTGTTCAACAACCCCATCGACAAGCAGCAAGTTCTGACTTTGGCACGGCAGATGTATCCGGAAAACACTAGTCATTTCATGCATCAGTTTGAGGAAGCTACCCACAGGCCCTACGGACATCTCTTGGTGGACTTGAAACCGACCCACACCCGAACACTGGCGTCTTCGGCCTAATGGTTTAGAGACGGGGCCGTCCGAATGGTATAAAAGCACGAGCGTAACGGCGAATGTCTCAGAAGACGTGCAACCACTGTCGAAGAAAGAGCTCTACCTGCAAATTATGCAAAGGGGCGCATTCAAGAGAAAACTACCAGGCATACCCGCCTACGAAAGTGACGACGAAGAAGAAGATGATGAGGTAGAACCCTATCTGAAAAAAAGTCAAGAGGATGCAGTCTTGCGATACGTGTGGTCTGGTCTTTAAAGACGGAAGCGACTTGCAGCGACACGTGAAAATGTGCGAAAAGGGAAATCGAGAGCCGTCGCCCGACCTGGAAAACGAAGGCATTCGTCTCATGGTGGAACGTGAATTCGACATCAATCGTGACTATCTCCAAAGCAAGAGGAAACGCTACGAAGAAAAAAAACATGTCCCAAGATGCCATTGAAAGAAACATGAAGACATTGCAATGGAAGTTATTTAAAGATACGTACTCTCGCTTTCTGACATATATGCATTACTTTGACAAAGGTCCCAACACCAGGAACATTTTACAGTTTGTGAATCCAGACAAAGATGTGAGACCACAGATTCGTTCTAAATTAAATCAGTATCGTTCATGGATCGGCGAATATTTGGATGAACAAGACGACGACGATACCGACGATGAGGAGGACGACAGTGATGAAGAGAAATGAACACTCATATTATTCGCATGTCGCCCTTAAGGCCTCTCGATGTAACCCAATGTGTGTCCATTTCATGTGTAGTTGTCTCTAGAGAGACCAGTGATTGTAATTTAGAAAAAAAAAAAAAAAAAACCAAACCATTGCGTTTGTTTTTTGTGTTTTTTACTCTATGACTAGATTTGTGATTGGATATTTCTACCGCTACTTTATAGTAGCAAGAGCTGTGTGTACAAGACAGAACATACCACGACCTTTCATATACCAGACATAATACACTGGTTGGCTATAGCTTAATGGGCCACCGACGGGGATCGATCCTAGATCGACCACTGTATTTACCCATTTGGTAATTAAAACGTCCTGTAAAAAGGCTTGTACTCTAGGGAAATACTTGTGTTTAAAATGCAGTTAAAAGATCATAGGTTAGGCTGGAGGGTTGAGTTGCAGTCACGCGTTCTTTCTTCAAAGCAGTGGGTTAGGGATGTTTCACACACACACACACACACACACACACACACACACACACACATTCCTTTCTTCCCTTAACAAACATCCCTTTCTTCTCCTTAACAAATATTCCTTTCTTCTCCTTAACGCATATGCCTTTCTTCTTAACAAACATTCCTTTCTTCGAGACAAATATGTCTTTCTTTCCCTATGACTAAAACAAAATACTAAAAATAAATATTTGTATTCAATTAATCTTTATTTTACGAGGAAGGAAATGTTTTATTTACTCAACACATTTTATTTACGGTTATACGGACATATGGTTAAGGACCACACAGATTTTGAGAGAAAACCCGCTGTCGCCACTACATGGGCTACTCTTCTGATTAGCAGCAAGGGATCCTACACTATCCCACAGGCAGGATAGCACATACCACGGTCGTTGTCCAGTTGTGGAGCACTGGCTGGATATAGCCCAATGGGCCCACCGACGGGGATCGATCCCAGACCTACCGCACATCAAGGGAACACTGAGCTACGTCCCGTCCACACAGGGTTATTAGAGGATGCTTGTATTGGGTTCTGCTTGAACAAAATAAATAAATAAACAAATAAATAAATAAATAAAATAAAAACAAATAAATAAATAAATAAACTAATTTAAAAAATAATAATAGAATTTTTTTTTTACCACATGAGATACGAACGACGTACCTTTCACGCTCAAGTCGACGACGCTAACAACTGAACTACCGAGACATTGGCAAAACCTGTCATTTAAACCACATATATGTGGGTGTGTGTGTGCTCGCGGGATGAAGCGACGAAATAGATCAGTTCATAATAATCTTGTGAATGCGCTATCAGATAGTGTAGAACGAGAATTCCTTTTTACACCTATTTCAATCATTTCGTCTTTCTGCCAGACTTTGAGAACTTAACTTCTAGAAGTTCCGTAGAGTATTTTATTTAGAGACTGACAACACAAGATACCATCACTTGCCGGATGTAAACAGTGATAACCATTCAACATTCAGCGCGCTAAAATTAAATACACTACCTCGCGTCGGGCAGTCCTTAGAAGTGGTAGGTTAACAACACCACTAGAGCATCTCGATTTATTAATCATCGGCTATTGGATGTGAAACATACTTCTGACAGTTTTAGAGAGGAAACCCGCTGCACTTTCCCATTAGTAGCAATTAATGATCTTACACCATCCCTGACAAGGCTAGGCGATGAGTCACACACCAAGTACGTCAAGGCTATGACTTACACCAAGGTCGCACACCTGCCCAGGTATACCAGTCACTGCCTTCTAAGTCGGTCAATGCTAAACAAATCGGTCAAGGCCAGTCCAAGGACATCAGTACCAACCTAAGTCGGTCAGGGCCAGTCCAGGGACATCAGTACCATCCTAAGTCGGTCAGGGACACGGGCGAGCGTTCACCCTAGTAGACCACACCACTATGACTCACACCTGCCAAGTACACCAAGGTCAAGGTCACGGAAAGTAGGTCATGGCCCCAGGAAGGCCTTGTTACTACTGTCGTCTTTTTCACATTTTTTAACATGGACCCCCACCCTGCTTTATGAAATGAAACAATATCCAAAAATGAATTCAATCCAAAATTTCCAACACCAATGTGTGCAGAATTGGAGTGGCACCAAAATAAATGTTGAAATCCGCATTTAGTGTTGTATTTTTTATATTTTATATCCAATTTAATGAGAACCTGCGTTTCTTTTGCGTTTTAGTATATATAAGTATGTATATAAGTTAAAATGTATTGTCAAATGATGTCACATTACAATAAATGATGATGTGCTCTAAAGACAAAGTAAAAACTCTCAATATTGTAATTATACCTGAAAATATATTACTTTATTTTGTAGCAAAATATGTTTTACTTAATTGTGTTACTATGAGGACAAAACAGTATGTGAATTGAGTATGTATCAGTGTTAGGGTATCCAGTCACATTACATTTTTAATTTTGTCAGAAAGCAGTACTTTTGGCAAGCATCCATTTAATGTGACCACATGAAAAGCTGAGCTTAATACATGTATAACTAAACATCTGATTTGTAGTACTGGGTTACTATATTAGGCAATTTGAACAGCAGTTCTATGATCTATGTAAAAGTACAATTCCACACACGCTATATATCCATTAACTGCCAGGATTTTAGGGTACGTAATTTTACACTTGGTACACACTGGTAGAAACCCTGTATATGACCTGCTCATAACATGGACCCAAGGGAGGAAGACTGGTGGCTGCTTATTACAGGTTACAGATATATTAAAATGTAATTTTACTGTGTATGCTAGGCATTAATGTTTGTGTGTTCTGTAGCGCTTGATTATTCCATACCTTCACACACGAAACCATATGTACAGGCCACATATAAAAGGGACAGTCCTGAGTTTCAGCCATAGTAACAGTTCCTCTCTGCCCCCCCCCCCCCCCCCCTCCCCAACAAAATAAACAAATATTCAATTTTTTCTTTATTTTATAAACAATATCTTATCTTAAACATGTTTTAAATGTAAAGCACTACACGGATAAAACATTCAGGATTTCCTATAAATTAATTATTTCAAATTTCTTTTGGAGGTTGAAAGAAAATATAAATTGATACATACGTAATTATTTTAGGCAAAAATCCATGTTTGGCTACTACAAAACGTTAGGATAACAATAAATGTATTGAATATACATACACTCTTATTCTAAGCAAGAAAAATTAAGTAAATTATAATTTTAATAATTATAAAAGATTATATTGGCCGAAAACGTGTTAACATGGCTACAAACTCAGGACTATCCTTTTAATTATTGAATGTTAAATAATTTTAAATTAATGAAGTCCAAAACATATCCCTCCTTTCACCAAAGTGATAAGGAATAGCTATAGATCCAGTGCCATAACCCCTTAATTGGCTATGTATTGAAATGTGAGTGTTGCTAAAACTATCTGTATGACAATGGGTGTTGTATGAAAACAGTTTAAATTCCGATATGTTTTATATGATATATCACGTGACACAAGAATTTATTTTCTAAAAGTTAAAGGAAACATAACATTTATCACATTATCATATGCATATTTACAATGGATATTGGGTCTTTTATTTATTCCTTCTTTGCAACATAATGCAACAAGTCATAAAATGGCAAATATTTGCAACCTATCTCCGGGTTCGTTATGGTGGACTGGGTATGACGAAGATACACAGAGAATGATGTCATGTACCAGCGGATACGTAGGCAGTCGGTCACGTTGTACACTTCCACCCGTATAAAAGAGGCGGAGCACAGAATTCTCGCCGGCTTGTGGACACACGGGCTAAAGGGCTCTCTCCCCGAAGAAACCATAATGAGTTTCTCCCCGTCAGTTCCCCAACATGAACACTATTCATCGCCGTTTCCACACCAACGGTGCTAACTGAAACTCCAGACCGACTACTTATCCTCCGGACCACCTGACCCGTGTATATAGTACCTGTTGTTGAAGACAGTTATTCTAAAGTACTGTCGGAAATAGAATAAAAATTATTTTCATGGATTATTTCTTACATATTAAAGAGACAAGTAAGTATTTTGTAAATATCTATTTAAATATAGTCTACCTAATTTAGCATTTACTTGTGTTGGCTCTCATTGATATACAAGGTGGTGTTTACTCTTGAAATTAAAAGACAGATGTCAGTAAAACAGGTGATTTGTGCACTTTATTGGAACAGACTGTAACACATTTTGGTCAATGTGTCAATTTCATTGCTGATTCCATATGTGAGGGACCTTTCTGATGACAGTTTACCCCTATCCCTCTCCAAAACAAAGTATTTGTAGACATTTATAAGTAACTTTTGAGCAAAACTGTTAAGCACCATTTTGAGTTTGTGATCTATTACTCCGGTATTAAAGGTGCTATCTCAAAGTTGCATAATGACAGCTATTGCGAATCATGTTTTTATTAAATTTTGCTTTAACATTTAAAGACTACACAACTATATGCCCATAAATGATTATAAGAAATAATTGTATCTACTAGTAGAAAATAAATTTTTATTGGAGAATCTTTAGGCCACATACCAAAAAAAAGTTGGTTAGCGTCCCTTTTTTTTTTAAAGTTTGGGGAGGGAGGGAGGTTTTTTTTTTTTTTTTTTTTTTTTTTTTTAATACTTTCCATTGAGTTTGTGTAGTTCTGGCATCCTGTAGTTGCTGAACTGTTCAAATGAAATTGGGATGGCGCAACCACGTTTCTTCAAAGTGTCCTGGTTTCTGTCAACATACCAGAGACTCTCGGCCAGGGTATTTACAAAGGACAATCCAAGGGAGCTGACACTGTCGGCACTCCACCCCAAATTATTGCGTTGAAGCCACTGGAGAATGTCGTTCTTCAACTTGTTCTTCTGTGGCAGCTGAGCGAGCGGGAATACAGGTGGTAGGCAAGTACAAGACGCATTAGCACGGGCAGCAGACATGAGGACACTAAACACATTTGATCGACTAGGCCCACCATCAGGTTCCATCCTGTCATGATCCGTGACCGTGTCTGCAGCCAACACAGATTTGAGAAATGAGCCAAGAGTCTTTGTCACATCAGAAACTTTGCAAGCCGGTGAAACTTTCGTCATGTCAGTTTTACTGGGGCCGGCGAATACTTTGACAACAGTACCGCGTGTATCGTCAGGCAATGGCTCCCTATCCCCATCATACTTGCCGTCTGAGAAGTTCGCATAGAAGTCCGAGATTGTAACATCCAACTCGATATTGCACGCAAACCAGTCATTTACAGTCTTAATAGAGCCCTCACGGACTATTACTGCGGTCACAATAGGTATTTCAAGCCGATTTTTATATCACAATCAACATATAAATTCCCCGACATACTACTCTTGAAATGATGACGTCAAACACAAAGACACCGAGGACGTTTACGTAATACGTCTTGCAGAACGGCGCCAAATTTGAATGTGAAAAGATCGTTTTTTACGATTTTTTTCAAAAAAAAAAGAAAAAAGTTTCGGGTCGGGTGTGTTTCGTAGGGGCGGGCGGGGACGCTAACCAACTTTATTTTTTTATGTGGCCTTATCACAAACATGCTCACATATAACTTCTGATATAGCACATTTATGTGGTTGCAAGATTGCGTAAATTTCTGATGTACTAATATTGAATTTATATTTACTAAATATGCTGGTCATAATTAATCATTTA
Organism: Gigantopelta aegis; assembly: GCF_016097555.1. Lineage (NCBI taxonomy): Eukaryota > Metazoa > Mollusca > Gastropoda > Neomphalida > Peltospiridae > Gigantopelta > Gigantopelta aegis. Next base: position 39,248,129 of record NC_054708.1, on the reverse strand, counting down.
TGCTGCAATTCAAAATAATCAGCTAACTTTCAGTTTTAAACAAAAAGTTTGTTTAAGGGTAAATGAAATTGACATATATCCACCAAAATGTGTTATAGTCTGTTCCAATAAAGGTCACAAATCTCCTATTTACCGACATCTTTATTTTAAAGCTGCAATGTCTGGTTTCAATCGTATACAGTCAAGTTCTAAGTTCAAATACAAGCATAACTGCACTTTTAATTCACTCGCAAGTTGTCGTCATTAACGCATATCGTCAAATGCTTACTAGCCAGTTAGAACAATTCTCGCCATTTTGTAATACCGAGCGCATTCTAGCAGCCACTTCCTAGCAACCAATTACGCTAGCAGCCAATTTCAGCAGACACGCATGGCGACGTTCTAAACACCGGTATATTACGCCTTTTATAATGTGTGTTGTGGTGTGGGCTATACGATACTAGTTGGACATCCTATATTACTGTAGTACAGACGGATTTTTAAAGTGATACTTCAGATATAAAAGTGCTTAATAAAACGGTTAAGTTGTATTTATACGGATATTAGTGAAAATGAGTCTTGGTTGTTATTTTGTTTTTGTGTTGTTATTATATAAAGATACTCTTTAAAACTCTAAAATTCTTAAGTTGTAGTGAATAATTAAAAATTAGCATAACAGTGTGTATAAAAGTGTGTAAAATACAGGTAACAATCGAAAGGCGTATGAGTCCGGTGTTAAGATCGTCGCCATGAGGGTCTGCTGAAATTGGCTGCTAGCGTAATTGGCTGCTAGGAATTGGCTGCTAGAATCCGCTCGGTTTTTGTAATGCAACAATAGCCGAACCGTACTATTTTTAGCCCAGAGGGAGCCCGGCAAAAGTGTCCCATTTTCGAAATAGTGGGTTTATTTTGAACTTGGAAAAGCCAGTGTAGTGAAACCAATGCGGAGTGCGGCGTCTTATATGCACCAAACGTAATGGGATTTTCTGTTCTAAATGCTTAAATAATAAAAATATTCCAGACATAGCCGCTTTAATTTCAAGAGTAAACACCACCTTGTACATCAATGACAGCCCAAGCAAGTGAATGCTAAATTAGGTAGAGTATCATTAAATAGATATTTACAAAATATTTACTTGTCAGTCTAATATGAAAAAAAAAAATCGATATGGCAACGTTGCGTTCTCTTCCCAAAAGGCTGGCCGGGATTACTGCTCGTCGACTGATCGGGACATCCCCAAGTGTGTTTCCCATCCGCCTCATTCTTCCGGTCCCTATGTTTTCGATTCTGTGAGTAGTATAGGGGCCTGTATAGGGCCATGACCTACTTTCCGTGACCTTGACCTTGGTGTGAGTCATAGTGGTGTGGTCTACTAGGGTGAACGCTCGCCTGTGTCCCTGACCGACTTAGGTTGGTACTGATGTCCTTGGACTGGCCCTGACCGATTTGTTTAGCATTGACCGACTTAGAAGGCTGTGACTGGTATACCTGAGCAGGTGTGCGACATTAGTGTAAGTCATAGCCTTGACGTACTTGGTGTGTGACTCATCGCCTAGCCTTGACAGGGATGGTGTAGGATCTCTAATTGCTACTAATGGGAAAATGCAGCGGGTTTCCTCTCTAAAACTGTCAGAAGTATGTTTCACATCCAATAGCCGATGATTAATAAATCGAGATGCTCTAGTGGTGTCGTTAACCTACCACTTCTAAGGACTGCCCGACGCGAGGTAGTGTATTTAATTTTAGCGCGCTGAATGATGAATGGTTATCACTGTTTACATCCGGCAAGTGATGGTATCTTGTGTTGTCAGTCTCTAAATAAAATACTCTACGGAACTTCTAGAAGTTAAGTTCTCAAAGTCTGGCAGAAAGACGAAATGATTTAAATAGGTGAAAAAAGGAATTATCGTTCTACACTATCTGATAGCGCATTCACAAGATTATTATGAACTGACCTATTTCGTCACTTCATGGTTTAAATGATAGGGTTTGCTGTTTTCTCGGTAGCTCAGTCGTTAGCGTAGTCGACTTGAGCGTGAAAGGTACGTCGTTCGTATCTCATGTGAGAGAATATATTTTTGTTCTATTATTATTTGTTTAATTTTTTTTTTTTTATTATGTTCAAGCAGAACCTAATACAAGCATCCTCTAATAACCCTGTGGGGACGGGACGTAGCTGTGTGTCCCCTGGATGTGCGGTCGGTCTGGGGATCGATCCCCGTCGGTGGGCCCATTGGACTATATCCAGCCAGTGCTCCACAACTGGACAACGACCGTGGTATGTACTGTCCTGTATGTGGGATAGTGTAGGATCCCTTACTGCTAATAAAAAAGAGAGTAGCCCATGAAGTGGCGACAGCGGGTTTCCTCAATCAATATCTGTGTGGTCCTTAACCATATGTCCGTATAACCGTAAATAAAATGTGTTGAGTGCGTCGTTAAATAAAACATTTCTTTCTTTCCTCAATCAATATCTGTGTGGTCCTTAACCATATGTCCGTATAACCGTAAATAAAATGTGTTGAGTAAATAAAACATTTCCTCCCTCGTAAAATAAAGATTAATTGAATACAAATATTTATTTATAGTATTTTGTTTTAGTCATAGGGAAAGAAAGACATATTTGTCCCGAAGAAAGGAATGTTTGTTAAAAAGAAAGGCATATGCGTTAAGGGAAGAAAGGAATGTTTGTTAAAAAGAAAGACATATGCGTTAAGGAGAAGAAAGGGATGTTTGTTAAACAGAAAGGCATCTGCGTTACGGGAAGAAAGGAATGTTTGTTAAAAAGAAAGACATATGCGTTAAGGAGAAGAAAGGGATGTTTGTTAAGAAGAAGAAAGGAATGTGTGTGTGTGTGTGTGTGTGTGTGTGTGTGTGTGTGTGTGTGTGTGTGGACCTGTGATCCTGAGTATGGCCCTGAGTGTGGCCCTGTGTGAGGCCCTGAGTGTGGTCCCGAGAGTGGCCCTGAGCCGTGCACGAGCTATGCTTTGGGATGGGGGATGGGTCATACGTACCACACAAAATTTAATCTTTGTGTGAATGCGCTAAATTGTAGAGAATATAAATAAAAGGGTAATGGGTAACATCGTCATTTGAGGTAGAACCTTCAGAGAAGTAACATGTCAGACCAGTACAAGTTGTACGTTCCGATGTGGACAAGTGGACCCGTTTTTACAAGTTGCAAGCAGAAGGCAAACTTCAGCCTCACTTCGAAATTCAACGTGGTGGAAACAGTCCATGGGCGTCATTTGGTGGGGGACAGGGGGGACATGTCCCCCCCCCCCCACTTTTAGCAGTGGGGAGGACAGAATATCTGATGTCCCCCCCACTTTACTCTAAATAATGTTCTCAGACAGCCACAATGACCTTCATTTTTCAAAATTTTCTGGGGGGGGGGGGGGGGGGGGATGCCCCCAGACCCCCTAGAGTCGCTTCACGCCTAGGGCGCTCGCGATTAGTCGCACGAAATATTGTTAGAACCCAATTGTCCCCCCCCCCCCCCCACACTTTTTCCTTGCAAATGACGCCCATGAAACAGTCAGATCATGTACAGTGTAGATCGATGTCTAGAACTCTACGACCCTACGTGGAAGAAAGAAAAAGAGGAACAGAAGAAGCACCCGGCACCCAAAGTCGTCATGGTCTCCTCAACGCAGCAGGTGGTAGAGCAAGCCAAGGCCGAGCAGAAGCGAAAACGTGAAGAGAGTGGCGTGGAACAGAAACGACGAGAGCAAACTGGGCAAAAACGGCACAAGCATTTCTGAGAAGACTATAAAAGGGGGCATGGCAGTTTCAGCATCGTCAGTTCACGTCGAACACTTCAATAGTCAACATCATGAATCAGAATTGGTTTATTCCGGAACATGTCATGAACAAAAGATCGTGTCCCGTATGTTCAAAGACGTTTTCAAAACCATCAAATATGCTACGTCATTGGAAGACCTTCCATTCAGCTCAACTCCAGGCTCCTATGGCTCCTATAGCTCCTGCTCCGGCTCCTCTGGCTCCTATAGCTCCTGCTCCTCTGGCTCCTATAGCTCCTGCTCCTGCTCCTCTGGCTTCTACAGCTCCTGCTCCTCTGGCTCCTATAGCTCCTTCTCCGGCTCCTAGACCTCCTATAGCTCCTGCTCCTCTGGCTCCTAGAGCTCCTGCTCCTCAGGCTCCTACAGCTCATCTGGCTCCTATAGCTCGTGTTCCTGCTCCTAGAGCTCCTATAGCTCCTATGGCTCCTGCTCCTCTGGGTCCTATAGCTCCTGCTCCGGCTCCTCTGGCTCCTATAGCTCCTGCTCCGCTGCAGCAGCAGACCCTAAGATTGTTACATCCGTTCACCATGATCGTGTCGGGACCCACGTCGTGTAGAAAAACATTTTTGTTGTACAAACTGCTACGGGATGGTAAAATCCACCCGCCTCCTCAGCGCATTATCTGGCTCTACAAACGATCAAAATGTTTGCTCGAGTAAAATTTGTTTTTCAAGGTATACCTGAGAATTTGGAAAAGGATCGTTATTTGTATCCAGGAGTCTCATCGTGTTGAACGACCTGATGTCTACAGCTGGAAAAGACCCTCGCATAACCGATCTGTTCACGGAAGGAAGTCACCACAGAAACCTCTCTGTGATTGCCATCAACCAGAACCTCTATAACAGCAAGGACCCGACACAAAGAAGAAACTGTCATTACCTGGCACTGTTCAACAACCCCATCGACAAGCAGCAAATCTTAACCTTGGCACAGCAGATGTATCCTGGAAATACTCGTCATTTCATGCAGCGGTTTGAAGAAGCTACCCACAGGCCTACGGACATCTCTTGGTGGACTTAAAACCGACCACACCCGAACATTGGCGCCTTCGACCTAATGGTTTAGAGACGGGGCCGTCCGGATGGTATATAAGCACGAGCGTAACCGCGAATGTCTCAGAAGAGTTTCAACCACCGTCGGAGAAGGAGCTCTACGAGCAAATCATGCAAAGAAACGCATTCAAGAGACAACTACCAGGCATACACGCCTACGAAAGTGACGACGAAGAAGAAGATGAGGTAGAGCCCTGTCTGAAAAAGGTCAAGAGGATGCAGTCTTGCGATACGTGTGGTCTGGTCTTTAAAGACGGGGGTGACTTGCAGCGACACGTGAAAACGTGCGAGGAGGGAAATGAAGAGCCGTCGTCCGATCTGGAAAACGAAGGCGTACGTCTGATGATCGAGCGTGAATTCGACATCAATCGTGACTATTTCGAAAGCAACAGGAAACGCTACGAAGAAAAAAACATGTCCCAAGATGCCATCGAAAGAAACATGAAGACATTGCAATGAAAGTTATTTAAAGACACGTACTCTCGCTTTCTGACGTATATGCATTACTTTGACAAAGGCCTCAACACCAGGAACATTCTACAGTTTGTGAATCCAGACAGAGATGTGAGACCACAGATTCGTTCTAAATTAAATCAGTATCGTTCATGGATCGACGAATATTTGGATGAACAAGACGACGACGATACCGACGATGAGGAGGACGACAGTGATGAAGAGAAATGAACACTCATATTATTCGCATGTCGCCCTTAAGGCCTCTCGATGTAACCCAATGTGTGTCCATTTCATGTGTAGTTGTCTCTAGAGAGACCAGTGATTGTAATTTAGAAGAAAAAAAAAATGAAAAACCAAACCATTGCGTTTGTTTTTTGTGTTTTTTACTCTATGACTAGATTTGTGATTGGATATTTCTATCGCTACTTTATAGTAGCAAGAGCTGTGTGTACAAGACAGAACATACCACGACCTTTGATATACCAGACATAATACACTAGTTGGCTATAGCTTAATGGGCCACCGACGGGGATCGATCCTAGATCGACCACTGTATTTACCCATTTGGTAATTAAAAAGCCCTAGGGAAATACTTGTGTTTAAAATGCAGTTAAAAGATCATAGGTTAGGTTGGAGGGTTGAGTTGCAGTCACGCGTTCTTTCTTCAAAGCAATGGGTTGGGGATGTTTTCACACACACACACACACACACACACACACACACACACACACACACACACACACACGCACGCGCGCGCACACACACACATTCCTTTCTTCCCTTAACAAACATCCCTTTCTTCTCCTTAACAAATATGCCTTTCTTCTTAACAAACATCCTTTTCTTCTCCTTAACAAACATCCCTTTCTTCTCCTTAACGCATATGTCTTTCTTCTTAATAAACATTCCTTTCTTCTCCTTAACGCACATGCCTTTCTTCTTAACAAACATCCCTTTTTTCTCCTTAACGCATATGTCTTTCTTCTTAACAAACATTCCTTTCTTCTCCTTAACACACATGCCTTTCTTCTTAACAAACATCCCTTTCTTCTCCTTAACGCATGTCTTTCTTCTTAACAAACATTCCTTTCTTCTCCTTAACGCATATGTCTTTCTTCTTAACAAACATTCCTTTCTTCTCCTTAACGCATATGCCTTTCTTCTTAACAAACATCCCTTTCTTCTCCTTGACGCATGTCTTTCTTCTTAACAAACATTCCTTTCTTCTCCTTAACGCATATGTCTTTCTTCTTAACAAACATTCCTTTCTTCTCCTTAACGCATATGCCTTTCTTCTTAACAAACATCCCTTTCTTTTTCTTAACAAACATCCCTTTCTTCTCCTTAACGCATATGCCTTTCTTTTTAACAAACATTCCTTTCTTCCCTTAAAGCATATGCCTTTCTTTTTAACAAACATTCCTTTCTTCGGGACAAATATGTCTTTCTTTCCCTATGACTAAAACAAAATACTATAAATAAATATTTGTATTCAATTAATCTTTATTTTACGAGGAAGGAAATGTTTTATTTACTCAACACATTTTATTTACGGTTATACGGACATATGGTTAAGGACCACACAGATATTGATTGAGGAAACCCGCTGTCGCCACTTCATGGGCTACTCTCTTTTTCATTAGCAGTAAGGGATCCTACACTATCCCACAGACAGGATAGTACATACCACGGTCGTTGTCCAGTTGTGGAGCACTGGCTGGATATAGCCCAATGGGCCCCCCGACGAGGATCGATTCCCAGACAGACCGCACATCAAGGGACCACTGAGCTACGTCCCGTCCCCCACAGGGTTATTAGAGGATGCTTGTATTGGGTTCTGCTTGAACATAATAAATAAATAAATAAATAAATAAATAAAATAAAAACAAATAAATAAATAAATAAATAAATAAATAAATAAATAAACTAATTAAACAAATAATAATAGAAGAAAAAAAAATACTCTCCCACATCAGATACGAACGACGTATCTTTCACACTCAAGCCGAGTACGCTAACGACTGAGCTACCGAGATATTAGCAAAACCTGTCATTTAAAGGGACACACCCTAGTTACGTTTATTTGTTAACCATTACGGCGTTGTTTTTCGCTATTAAACCCTATTTTTCACAAATAAAATTGCACTTTACTTACATTTTATTATTTAGAATACACATTTCCATTCACCTGAAGTGCTTTTTGGTAATCCTGATGTTTGTAAAACCACGAAATGCATTTTTTGCATTTTTTCACAAAACGTGTTGTCGAGAAAAAACCGTTAAGCAAGCGAGGTCCAATCTATTTTTAATGTCACAGACGTTGGTATATCACGTGACCGTTATCATTTTGGTTCGGTTTGTTTTCTCGTGCACGGTTCGCGCAATCAACATCCGATTTGTTGTTGTTCATTTGTGAGATTTTTCTTCACAGTTCGTGAACATTTTCAGTAACAATAAAGTTCAGACAATTTAAATGTGTCTCAATACAAAACGTTACAAACCCTTAAAACCAATAATTTTGCTAAGTCTTACGATATCTGGAGAGGGGATACAACCAGGACAGAACAGTTGGAACAAGTCCAGGAGAGGTGAAACGAACGCACCCCAAGTCTGTGAAATTTGTCGTGACGTAGGCATTGTTGTGCTTCTACCGGTGACATCAGAATACTAACTTTCAAAATTATTTCAAGCAATTGGGACATGGGGATTCCCATGGTATTTATCGATATAAAACCTACTTTTTCACTCCATTTGATAAAAACGTGATCTAAGTGTGTTACAGGTTTGTAGATTAACCAAATTATAATTTATTTTCGCTGGATGGAACTAGGGTGTGCGGCTTTAAACCATATATTATATGTGTGGGTGTGTGTGCGCTCGCGGAATGAAGCGACGAAATAGGTCAGTTCATAATAATCTTGTGAATGCACTATCAGATAGTGTAGAACGATAATTCCTTTTTTTCACCTATTTAAATCATTTCGTCTTTCTGCCAGACTTTGAGAACGTAACTTCTAGAAGTTCCATAGAGTATTTTATTTAGAGACTGACAACACAAGATAGGCCTACCATCACTTGCCGGATGTAAACAGTGATAACCATTCATCATTCAGCGCGCTAAAATTAAATACACTACCTCGCGTCGGGCAGTCCTTAGAAGTGGTAGGTTAACGACACCACTAGAGCATCTCGATTTATTAATCATCGGCTATTGGATGTGAAACATACTTCTGACAGTTTTAGAGAGGAAACCCGCTGCATTTTCCCATTAGTAGCAATTAGGGATCCTACACCATCCCTGTCAAGGCTAGGCGATGAGTCACACACCAAGTAGTAGAAGTACGTCAAGGCTATGATTTACACCAAGGTCGCACACCTGCCCAGGTATACCAGTCACTGCCTTCTAAGTCGGTCAATGCTAAACAAATCGGTCAGGGCCAGACCAAGGACATCAGTACCAACCTAAGTCGGTCAGGGACACGGGCGGGCGTTCACCCTAGTAGACCACACCACTATGACTCACACCAAGGTCAAGGTCACGGAAAGTAGGTCATGGGGGCGTACAGGCCTTGTTACTACTTCTGTGCTCTCTTTCGGTTATTTCTCTCTCGTTCCTGTTGTTGACTGGTGTAATTATCCACGGGCTCTTGCTTAATCCGCCGATTAGGATCAAGTCACTGAGTGTCTTTTATGGTGCTGAAGTTTGGGGCTTTCACTCGGGTCATGATGTTGAAAAAGTACATATACAATTTTGTAAAAGATTATTGGGTGTAAGAAAAGGAACGTGTAACGAATTTGTTTATAGCGAACTGGGACGGTTTCCACTTCAAACAACAAGAAAACTGAGAATTTTTAAATATTGGATAAAATTACGTAACACAACAAATTGTATTCTAAGGGGTATATATGAAGAAATGGCACACTATAACGATAATTGGTTAATTAACATTAGGAACGAATTGTATTCACTTGGATTGAACTATATTGACGACGTATATTGACGACAGTATTTACATTATAATCAAAGAAAGGATACCGGTATTAGATACTTTTAAGCAATTATGTTACAGTAAAACAATGACAACGTCTAGAGGACTTTTATATCAACATTTATTAAATGAATTTAGATTACAAACGTATTTAAGATTGCCAGTGGAAACGCGATATATAAAAGAAATATGTAAGATTAGAATATGCGCTCATAAATTAAATGTAGAATCTGGCAGGTATCGAAACGTTGAACGATCAGAAAGAATATGTACTCTGTGTAACGCTAATGCCAGAGAAAATGAATATCACTTTATAATAGAGTGTCCACAATACAAAGATTTGCGTTGTAAATACATAAAAATGTATTATGTGTCAGGTGTGTATCGTTTTATACAGTTATTAAACACCGGTAACAATAAGGAATTGAATAACCTAGGCAAATATTTAGTGCAAGCGAATACAATTAGAGATCGGTTAATACAGGACAATAGTTAATGTAATAAATGTAACTTATATCACTTCATTTGTCCATGATTATATATAAACCACACCCACCATTGTTTTGCACGTGTGTAATTTGTATAACTATGTTGTATTATTTATGTTATGTATTCAGCTGATGAGTTGTAAAACTCAAAGCAAATAAAGAACTGGAACTTGTTGTTGACTGGTGTACTTATCCACGGGCTCTTGCTTAATCCGCCGATTAGGATCAAGTCACTGAGTGTCTGTCATGATGACTCCTCTTAGCACTTTGTTCACTAGAACTGCTCCGTCTTCTCTTGGAATGCTGGTGATCTCGACCCTGTCCCATGCTCACTGGACTCCGATGTTCGTGCTTCTACTTCTTTGGTATTTCCTGAAAATACCGAAGGTGATCTACTCTTCTATAAAACGTGTGTGTGTGTGTGTGTGTGTGTGTGTGTGTGTAGGGCTGCCCCCCGGATGGAGACAACCCACCGATGACAGATCTACGAGTCCATGACCATAAAGGGATCCGGCAGGAAAATGGAGCCTGATGGCTGGATGAAAGGGGTCACGTGACCGGTGAATGCAAGTGGTCGTCTGAAGAGCAATTAGGAGTGCGCACTTGATTACGGAACCGACAGCGAGCACAAGTAATCACAGCAAGTTAATCGTACGTACCACTCATATTATAGTTAATCTACTCAGTTTTGCTTTAGTAAAAAAAAAAAAAGGAATTTCCCATGGGGCTATAGTGCGTTCCCCCACACTCCCCCCTATAAAATCCTGGACCCATATTCACAAAACATCGTAAACCTAGTTTTACACGTAGGCTACACGTAAATCTGAAGAGCTATTTACGAAAAGTGTAAAGTTGGACGTAAATATAAGAGTGCCTCTGGTTACAACTAACGCTGCACGTAAGTCGTGTACATATAATAAATCAAGCACGATCGCCGTTATTTACTATTATTTATGGAAACTGGCAGCATTCCCAATAGGCTCAGTGAAGCAGTTTGCGATGGCGAAAGTCCATGGATTGAACATATTTTTGTTGGTGATCGAACGGACTTATCTTTTTCTTTTTAAGAAATGTCCTCAAGTTCGTACCAAAATGCCATGGTTCGCCGTTCGCGATGTTATTGTTAGCAGACGACAAACGAGGTTGCGTTTTGCGCATTTGTTATTTACCCGGTAGCCTACGGAAACCATAAAAGTGATATCTGGTGAAAAGTCATATTTTCACTGTATTTTAGCAACAGTGAAAATACAGAAATCGTATTTACTTTTTTGTAAAAGTGCATGATGACATTATCTCCCTTTGTCTCGTTTCTTCGTATTTAAGTTTGATGATTACTAATGCATCTGGTCGTATTTGAAAAAAGAAAAGAAAAGTAATTTAAACAACTGTACCTATTAAAAAGGGATAGGAAGTGCAATTACGATAAAATATTTAAAACGAATTGAATACGAAGCTAAATAATGATGACACAATGTTGTGTCATTGAGTGTAAGTGTAAGAATTTAACGGCGTTCGATTCATTTTGTTTTTGTGGGAGTTTTTGGAGGATCGCTTTGTCAGGTATGTTTGCACAGCAGTATTATTAAATAAATGTTAACAAAGATAATTTTTATTCAAATTTCTTTTTAAAAGTCTATGGTCGTGATGCGTGAAAACCATATTTTCACTCATTGCGTCGCAATTCGTGAAAATATGGTTTTCACACATCACTCGTTGACATAAAAATCGTATTCGAAAAACCCAATGAAGTAGCCTCTATTTAGGACCTATTACCTTTCAGATAAATTTCATGCGTTTTGATTGGTAAATAGCTAATGCACACCACAAGTACACCGTCTCATTTGCGGGGAAAATACAGAATTTGCCGGGGTGTACAAAATGTCACGTGACAAACTGCCGACGAGACCGACGAAATTTTCTCCAACACGCCTCACTGATTAAATTTGTTAAAAGACGAATTCATTATGAATAGGAATACCACAATTCGGTAAATTTTATTTTTACTGTTTATTTGAAGATTTCTTGAGCATGTTTGGCCAAAAAATTTGCTAGATTGTAGTTTTTCGCGAATTAAAATCGAATGCTAGAATATAGCATGGCGTAATCAGTTACCGTGTTAGAACTTGGGCTAATTATCACGAATATATTTTAAGTAATAACTCGACATGATATTTTCTTTACACGTTCTACAAGTTAGTACAACACGACAAATATTTTTGTTTGGCTGCGGGTGTTCAATTTTGTTTTCCCGATACGATTACAACATAATCATAAACATTTAAAACACGCAAGATAATAAGGTGCTATGAGTTGTCTCCCTTTGCGAAACAGGCTTCGAAATATTTTCAGGGTAAAACCACCCGGAATCCTTGTTGACACTCTTAATATCCAAACAGCTAACAACAACACAAAGCCCCCCCCCCCCCCCACACACACACACAAAACCCCCCACAAAAAACAAAAAAACAAAAAAACCCACCAACCCAGTAATACCTTGCGTAGTTATTTGTTAACAAAAACAAATCCAATATATTTTGAGGAATTTTATGTTATCTTATTAAACTCAAATTCAAAATGTGTGTGCATTTTGTTTAATAGTTTGAGTGTTAATGTAATTTTTGTTTACTTATAAAAACCGATCTAAAAGGTAATAAAATCGTTACATTGGTTTTTGACAGGGCGTACGGGATTGTATGCCCTGTCAAAAACCCACGTAACTAATAACAGGGGTAGCATTAAGGATTTTTTCCCAGGAGTCCATTTGTTTCCAGTGGACTCATATGCTCCTGGATTGGCTCATTTCCATGAGTCCATTCTGAAAATCCATGAGTCCATGAGTCCATGCTGGGTTTTTTTGGGAAATAACAGCTTTAGAACACGTTTCCATAGCTTCAGTCAAGACGGACAACATCCACGTCTTGTACGAGTTCGTTTTTTTTTTTTTTTAATGATGTTAAAAATTGCTTTTGGATGGTTCGAATCGAACAACTTTGGCGGCCATGATCGTTTCTAGGTCTGATGTCGGGCAAGTCCAATTTCTAAATATGGGTGCTATACTTGTTTCTCTCTTGGTTATCATATTGATATTATGTTATTATAGTTTTGTTATTTGTTATCTAAATAAACAATTAGTGATGCATATCTAATTTAGATTGTTTTGTTTGTAAGGGGAAATCTATCCGCTTATAGAAATATTCAAACAAGTCAGTAAACTGTATAGCTACACTCGGTTCTGTTTCGACAGAAGTTACGAGGATTTCCGATTGCCCAATATCAGTGTGGCCAATCTACGCCATGACGTCATTTTGTAGACTAATTTCGATAGTGGCCGCAATTATTAAGTTATTGTGACATTTCAGATTTCCACTACACGTCGACTTAACATGGCCCCGGTGTTAGTAACGTAGCCCATTGATTGTGACGTGCATTGGCCACACGAGGATTTCCATACGAGGATTACCGTAATCAACCGAGGCATCCTGTATACAAAATATAGACTCGTCTTACCATTCCCACAATTCCACCAGATGATCAGGAGAAGAAAGTGATTTCCACTCATTTTTTTACAATAGGTTTATAGTGGGAACGATAGCGGAGATATTGGCAGGATTATGAGTGACGGATTGGCTTAGCTAACTGATTCCATGCGTCCAGATCACTTACAGGCACGTAGCCAGCATGTTTTGCGGGGGGTGGTGGGGGGTCGAAATTGCATTTGAACGGTACTCATCAAATGCTAGCGCCAAAGGCGCGGAGCCGTATACGTGGGGTGGGGGGGGTGGAGGGGGTGGAGGGGGCGGGGGGGTCTCTAGAGGGTAAAATATGTTTGCAGATTTTATTTAGGTGTTTTTTTGTTAACCTTTTGACTACTGTATGCCTTTCTTAACCCTAACCCTAAACTTGACCCATTTTCTTTCTGGGGGAGGTCCCCCATACCCCCTGTTGACTGTGTTTGAAATCATTTCCATAATGCAATACCTAAACATTTTTTTCTATCAGAAACACTGATATAGAACCCCTTGCCAAACAATGTTATGACGCCGGTTACACTCGAGAATATTACACTAACGTTTGTTGCGAAATATACGTTAACAAGTTGCATCACGTTGTGGTATGCATGTAAAATGGCCTGATCACAAAGCCACAAGAAACCGTTTGTTTTCAGTCGTGCCAATGTATTTGTAATAAATGATACATGGCAAACTTGTAATAAAGTTAAGCCTACTGGAACACCTTGACTTCTAATCAGCAGTTATTGGAAGGAAGGAAATGTTTTATTTAAGGACGCTCTCAACACATTTTATTTACGGTTATATGGCGTCAGACGTATGGTTAAGGACCACACAGATATTGAGAGAGGAAACCAGCTGTCGCCACTTCATGTGCTACTCTTTTCGATTAGCAGCAAGGGATCTTTTATATGCACCATCCAACTAACAGGGTAGTACATACCACGGCATTTGATAAACCAGTCGTGGTGCACTGGTTGGAACGAGAAATAGCCCAATAGGCCCACCGACGGTAATCTTTATGTGCACTTCCCACATCCCACAAACAGGATAGCACAACCGACGTCCTTTGATGGACCAGTTATGGATCACTGATTGGGACGGTAAATAATCAAACGGGCCCACTGAGGAGGATCGAACCTTCAGATAGACGTTCTTGCTACGTCCCGCTCCCTAACTTGCATAAGATCATATCATTTCATTGTATAAATACAGAGTCGAGTTGCATTTTCCTCGGGTGCTGTTGGACGAATAATGTTGCAATCTCGTTCACATCTATATCTTGGTCATAATTAGAAAGTCGCACCAGTCCCATAGACGCACGTATGTATGTGTGTAGTCGCCGGAGTGTGCTAAAGCTTCGTTCACACTCGCACGAAGTAACCGGTAATGTGCATGCGATCTTTAGCAGAACAAAGATATTTGGAAACATCGTTTTATTATATAACATTTAGTGAAATATCTTTAAAATGTAGCTGAAATAAAAGTGTTATCAGCCAGTGGCGGTCCCTTCTGCGACGCCGCCCCCAGTCCAACCTGAGATGACGCGAGCAGCCCCAAGGGAACCGTCGGCCACCGAACTGGACGAGCTCAACACTGCGGTGTGTGAGACGCCCAACGACCCTCCATCACCGACCGTCACATGGCCCAGGAAGAACTGGCCGGTATCTCCGGTACAGCCAGTCGCCTCGCCATCGGCCCGATCGACCACCGTTGGAGAAAAAAGGAAGGCAACATCACCGACCGACCGGCCAGCCAAGGCCGAGAGACCAGCCCCGGTAGTCACTACCCCTGAAGAGTCCGAATGGACCGTCGCTGTGAACGGACTGAATAAACAACTTCACCAGTACATGCAGGGGGACACGACTGACCCGACGCAGCTACGAGGCAGCCACCTCAACACAGACTGGAGATCCCTGGAGGACGGCAGCAAATACGAACTCCACAACAAGATGTTTGGAACTCATGACACCGTAGTCGTGACGCACCAGAGGGACAAGACCTACCGCCAAGTCATACTTCCGGCCAAGTTGGACAACAAGAACATCCACAAGATGATCCGGGCGGTCTGCGGCCCCGACTACGGTGCTGTAGTGCGTACTTTGCTACGACGCCAACATCTCCTGCCTCTACCCCGGGAATCTTCAGGCTCGCCAAAGTAGACACCAACCTCCATTTTCTTTTTTTGGGCTTAGTTGGACTTTAAAAAATTTCGGCCGCGGCTCAAAATTCTTATGTTTATTTTTTTATAAATAGTCCAACGCACTTTACTTTGGTGCCCGATCAATTGCTCAAATCACCTTAAAACCTTTTAGGCCGAGCAGTCAAAAAGTTTTGGTTTTAAATTCTTAGTCCGGACATGTGTAGAAGTGTAGAATGTCGTTAGGATTTTAGGACTTAGGTCTTTGACCGACCACTAAATTTTTTATTCCAAATTCCGCCCACCTCAAACGTACCCCTCCCCCCTCCTGGCCCGGACTTAGTCACTGGCGAAAGTCAGAGATTAAGCCCGTGACAGGCGTGCGTGAAACCTTCGTGGTATATACGCACGTGTAAAACTTTTACTCACTCACTATCAGTCACTCAGTGATTATTAATCATCAGCTATCGGATGTCAAATATTTGGTAATTCTGACTTGTAGTCGATAGAGGAAACCTGCGACATCTTCTTAATGCAGCACTTTCCCACAGACAGGAAAGCACATACCACGGCCTTTGTCAAGTTGTGGTGCACTGGTTGGAACGAGAAAAATCCCAATCAGTTGAACGAATTCACTGAGGTGGTTCGATCCTGCGACACAAGCACCTCAAGCGAACGCTCGACCGACTGCAGTAAATCCCGCCCCTCTGACCAAAAAAGAAGAACAAATAGCTGCAGTTAATCTATGCTTCCACTCTAATCTGTAAACTAACTAATATTGTTATGTGATATGTTTCTTGGAGACCTTTATGTATCTATTATCTTGTAATAAAATGCACTTTTAATCTAATTATGCCTTTCTCTTTTTGTATCGTATATAATACATTATTAACCATACCGCTATAACTGATTTGGTGATTGAGGAGTCCGACGGGTAGCAAACCCGGCTACGTTATCCCGGTCATTTAGGAACAAGGACTTTTATATGTTACGTAAAAAAATATATATATTTTTTTTTCATTTGAGCGGAACTCTCAATCCTGCGGGGGGGGGGGGGGGGGGGGGGGGTCGACGTTGCGTCACATGATCGCCCATTCAGCCATTCCATCTACTAGGCGGAATCGCGTGATCTACGTCACGAAATAGGTCACCGAGCTTTGTAATTCTTGCGACGGAGTGTCATGAAGCATAGCTGAATGTGGGTGCTGTCGGATTTCTTTCTGTACTACGTGTATTAGTGATTAATATGTGGATTTTTTTTAATCAGTTAACTCGAAAATGATCGATGTAAAGGTATTTGACGTCAAACATAGGATTGTTGTGGTATTACAGTGGAAATCTTTGCCAACTTTTTGGTTGTCGGGAATTGCCAAAAAAAATACATAGCTTGGTCTCTGACTGTAATGAGAGCGTATTTATGTCCAAATGTCTGTCAAGCTCTCTTACAGTCAGAGTACTCGGGCTAGCGTCCAAGTGCTTTCCGTACGTTCAGGGACGCATGGATGCATCTTAACGCGACCCCTGAATAGTATTGCCATCCAAGTTTAAGCGATGGGTGTTGGTAATACGCAGACCGGACCGGAACACTGGACAAAATGATTTTTTCTTTAAAAAAAAAAAAATTAAAGAAAGTGTTCGGAAATATATATTTTATCATGTAGTTGTTTTTAAAAATTGAAAATGTCGAACCGCGCATGCGCGGAAATGTTATTTTTCCAAATGCTAAACGCACTTATTTACTACTAGATCTAACCGTTCCTGTTTATGAGGTTAACTAAGTGAAGACATGCGTGCAAGAAGTACTTGAGTCACATTTTTGCAAAAAAAAAGAGTTCACAACAGAAATGACATACATGTATTCTGTGGCTGTACCATTGGCTAATGCAAAGGATTAACAAACAGAAGTACTTAAGTCCCAAATACTGTCGGCCTGCCCTTGTAAGATTTACTGACTTTTAGTTGAAGAAGTACTTAAGTACCAAAATCTTTGACTATCCAATCAAATTGCTTGTATATATCCCAATACCTGGTCACAATAGAATGCCTTGTGACAGAGACTTTGGCCGCATTGAAAAGAAGAAGAAGAAAAAAGATCGTGTTAGTAAGCCATCAGAGTCTCTTATAAAAGATACTGACCGCAACAAACCATTTGAGGTGGTTTTTGTTGAGCATCCTGTCACTGATGACATGGAGAACGATGGCACACCGGTCATAAATTAAAGTGTATGACTATAAGGCAGCATTTGACTCTTTTGTGAAATGCCCAGATAGAATTACCAAATTCAGAGGAGTACTGTTCAGTCGGGGTAAACATCCAATGAGCCGTGCCACTATGACAGAAAATTGCACAGATCAAGTCTCCATCTTAAAACGTGGAATCAAGTTGGAGTAGCTTAAAGCAACCATGATGTCTATCCGCTCTGTGTGTGTGTGTGTGTAGACTTTTTACCCATTAAAGCAGCAACGGTTTAGGATGTGAAAGCTTTGTTGCAGTATGTCGACCTACCACCTCCTGTTACCTTCTATGGTTACTGGAAAGGAGATGATAAAGTTGAAGATGATGTGAATGACTTTGAATAAACCTGGTATATTTTACCCCGATAACACTGATCTTGTCTTGTTTGTTGTTTTTTCCTTTAATATGGCATATTATTGAGAGATTTGTGTGAATTATCTTTTAAAGAGTAATAGGCCAAAAACACCCTCCAACCGTCAGCACACATTGGTCCAAAACTTGTCAAACAGCACGATGCCAATCTCAATACCTAATTTGCCTCTAGACATCACGTATCTCTGTCTGTTTCCAAGCAGAGCAAAAGTTACATGCACATGAATGGTTATCACATAACTTGGATTTTGGGGTTAAAAGTTTTCAAGGCTTGCCATTAAACAGCAAAAAGTACTTAAGTCCAAAACTAATTATCTTAATTAATTCATTATGCATGAACATTTTACTCAAAACCCCAAATATTCCACTTTTGCATAGTATCCGTAAAGAGTAGAAGGCTACACAATATGTTTGAATTACAAACTGTGATTTGCAACCAAGTTGAAAATTTTTGACCCTCATTATCTCAGAAGTGTTATTATGTGAATTATGTACTTCTTGCACTCAGGTCTTCACTTTATCATGAAGAAAAGTTAAAATCATACCGAAAATGTATTACCAAGTTGTAGTCAAATATCGGAAAATTACATTACGTATGTTTGCATTTTCAATAAAGGCTATTTAAATTTTATTTGTAAAAATATTGAAAATCGTGCATTAATTTAGTATATATTTTTAACCTGTCTGACCGGCCGTATCTTATCAATACAGAAACACACAATTATTCTAATAGCTAGGCCTTTAACAGTTGAAGGCTGAAGAAAAAAACAACAACAAAAAAGCCATTTAAGGACATATTAATTACATAGTTTTGCTAACAAGAAGTGATAGTCTCAATAATAATAGTGTTTCAGGGATACAGTCTTGAATGTCATTGGTGTTACGCAAGAATATTTTAGCTGTCATTTCTCAAGAAACGTTTTTTTTTTTTAATTTAAATTGTTTATTTAGGAAAGCATACTTTCTAGCTTTGTCTTTGATGACATTTATTTTGAAGGACTCCTTAGTTTTAAATAATTAAAACTGCCACAGTGTATAATTTAAGTCACATACAGAATATCCGTGTGGAAATGTACAATTACACCCTTGGATAGTTTTTAATTCTAAAGTTATTCCATATATGTTATTACGGACACCCAAATAACACATCCATGTGCTCTTGATCACTATAAACCAATTGGATCACACTGCTGAACTATCCCACTTGTCCGGTAACACCAATGACATAATGAGCTTATTTATGTGTCTGCACGTGCAGGCCGATTACAGTTCTGCGAGGTCAGATATTATTTTATATTTCTTTGTTCATCTAGTTTGCAAAAGATAACAACAAAAAATTATATTTTAAAATTATTTTATCTTGAATTTGTATTTTGAAAAGTGATGCTTTCTGTAGAATGACCCATATATATATATATATATATATATATATATATATATATATATATATATATATATATATACACACACACACACACACACATCGCTCAATTATATATATTCTTCAAAAAAAGTAGGGAAACTCTAATAAGAATTTACAATTCCCAAAATTGTAAGGTATATTAGCTGTGGGGAATGGTTATATGATAATAGTGAATTAATTGGGCAAACATTACAACCGGTAGTTCAGTATTACAGTAGGTTTTATGACCACCAAAGATCTTGAAGGACGATTAGGGTCAGAAGTTAAATTTTGAAAGTTGACGGTTTTTTTTATCAGTAGTGGGTGATACCACCACGATGTGTCAGACATTCATTCAGTCGACGAGGAATACTGCGTACGAGTCTCCCAATGGCCATTTGAGGGAGTCCACTCCTATTGCAGCGCCTGACTAAGTTCCGCTAACGTGGTCGGCGGTCGTTGACGTTGACGCACACATCTCCCTATCATGTCCCACACGTGTTCAATGGGGGAAAGGTCTGCGCTCATTGCTGGCCATGGCATTCGATAGATGTTGTGCTGCTAGGGGTGAACATTGACGATTCGTGCACGGTGAGCACGGGCATTGTCGTCCTGAAAAACAAAACGACCCACACGCCTAGCAAACGGGACGACAAAGGGTGTCAGTATGTTGTCCAGGTAGTACTGCCCAGTGACCCTTCCTTGCACATTATTGGGGGGGGGGGGGGGGGGGGGGGGGGGGGAGGTCTGTCAGTCATAGTGACTGATACCACCCCACACCATAACCGATCCACAGCCAAATCTATCATGAAAGCGCATTGTGACGTTGGCGTGCGTTCATTTCGTTGTCGCCAGACCCGACCACGCCTGTCAAGGAAGTCCAAAGTGAATAGGGTCTCATCTGAAAACATGACACGTGACCAGCGACGAATACCCCAGTTCTGACGCTCCCTACACCATTCACGTCTGTAGGCAATGTGACGATTTGTCAAGGTAGGCACAACCCGGGGCCGTCGAGCATGAAGACGATTTGTAATCGTCTGACCCGTAACTCGGACACCAGTAGCCTGATGAAGGTTTGCAACAATTTGATTTGCTGTTTGAGCTCGATTTCTTAGAGCCTGGTTACGGATGGATCGATCCTGTACTCCTGTCGTTGCCCTGGGACGACCTGAACGGGGTCGATCGTCAACATTTTGGGTTTGTTGGTACCTGTTCCATAGTCTACTAATCACCAACTTCGAAACATTGAAGGTGTTGGCCACTTCACGCAGACTTCTGCCCGTTTGCAGCATTCCAATCGTCCATAGACGCTCATCGCGTTGCATACGCCGCATCGCAAATTCAAACAATAAAAATAACTAAAAGCAAAACAATAACAACTATATGATCAACAGAATGAAAAAGATCGACAGAACTAATGTTCCACAGTGATTAATCGACCCTCCTGGAAATTGTCAAAATCGAGAATGACACCCCACGCACGTGTACGGGGCAACTGCGTGATGCACGTGCAAACTATGGAATGTGTTTCGGTGTGTTGATACAGACCTGAACGTTCTTTACTAGGATGTCTGTGGTCAAAATGTATGTTCGGTCTAATAGTTGATATTAACATTAATATTTCAGGTTCCCCTACTTTTTTTGAAGAGTATAAAATACTATTTACACCAATGTTTGCAGATCGGGTGACAGTAAACAAAGGAGTTAGATTAAATGACCACCCAGGAGGAAGCGATCGCGAGGGTCAGAGGGGTAACAAAAAAAAAAACGATGGCGCAAACGCTTCTGTTACAGCCCCTACCGAGGACAATGCCAGCATCAGCTGGGGACTTTAAGTAAAAAATTGTTTTGTTTAACGACATCACTAGAGCAAATCGATTAATTAATCATCAGCTATTGGATGTCAAACATTTGGTAATTCTGACTTGTAAACATCAGAAGAAACCCTCTACAGTTTTCCATTAGCAACAAAGGATCTTTCATATACACTTTTCCATAGACAACAAAGCACATACTACAGCCTTTGACCAATTGTGGTGCACTGATTGAAACGAGAGAAAAAACCCCAATCAACTGAATGGATCAACAAAGGTGGTTCGATCCTGCGACACAAGCACCTCGGCCGAGCACTGGACCGACTGAGCTAAATCCCGGACCAGGGCTATTCTTGACGAACATGTGATTAACGTCGAAGAGCCAGGCAGCCATGCTTCTGAACCTCATGTTGGTGTTCCACGGCCTCACCATAAGCGTACGAGACATAGGGTAGGTCCCCCCCCCCCCCCCCCCACACACACACACAATGTTAGTTTGTAATCCTTGTACACATGTATTTGCAACCCTATATTGGAGCTCGTACGCCTATAATTGGGGGTGCACCCACATTAATGGGAGAGGGGACATTGTCCATGAGTCATATGTTGTGTGGCGACAGGAAAATATATAACTGGTGGGCAAATAAAAACAAAAAAGAGGCATTGGCCGCATGGCATAACCAGTGGGAGGAAGGAGACTTAATTTATTTGGAATTTTTTCTGAAAATGTATTGGCAAATTTTTCCGATTTTAAACTGCCACTGGCAAAGTCAAAGGTTGTGGCCAGTATACCATTCCCACTAAGGAAAATGCTTATTAAAATAAAATAATAATAAATAGAGCACATTGATTAATTATCATCAGCTATTGGATGTCAAACATTTGGCAATTCTAACGTTCATAGAGGAGAAACCTGCTGTTTTTCCATTAGTAAAAAGGTGTCTTTTATATGCACCACCCAACAAACATGATATCACATACCACAGCCTTTGCTATACCAGTCGTGGTGCAGACAGGGATCAATCCTACTCAGACTGTATCAGGCAAGCACTTTACCACTGGGCTACATCACACCTCCAAAATAAATAAATACAACTCTCTCTCTCTCTCTCTAAATAAATACATCTCTCTCTCTCTCTCTCTCTAAATAAATACATCTCTCTCTCTCTCTCTCTAAATAAATACATCTCTCTCTCTCTCTCTAAATAAATACATCTCTCTCTCTCTAAATAAATACATCTATCTCTCTAAATAAATACATTCTCTCCCTCTCTCTTTAAATAAATACATCTCTCTCTCTCTCTCTAAATAAATACATTCTCTCTAAATAAATGCATCTCTCTCTCTCTCTCTCTCTCTCTCTCTCTCTCTCTCTCTCTCTCTCTCTCTCTCTATATATATATATATACACACAAGAATCTGTGGCAATTTTATTATTTGTACTCATTAGTTTTGGGGTGGGTTTTTTAACATAATTATTTTTTTTTTTTTTTAAATGTAATCATATTCATATATATATTTACCTAGTTGTTTGACACCCAGTTCATTTATTCATGCCTGTTTACTTCACAGAACATGACTGGCACATTAAAGGCTCTAGTATGTGCTATCTGCTTTTGATAAAAAGACTTAAAAATTGTGCATTTCCCTTTGTGTGTTTGTGTGTCTCAAAGTTGCATAATGTCAGTTCCACTCCAACAATAATATTAAATGTTGTGATACCACATCGATGGGATGTGTAAGGTGCAAATTCCATTTGTCCGTAATCCGCATGCATATATGAATACATAATCCATAATGTGAAATCCAGAAAACTTTCATCTGTTCAAATAAGCAAAACAAGAAAACTACCAAAGAAAAAACTGAAAGGCAATGATCGATGATAAATTTAATTTATTATACTGCAAAAAATTATGCATTGAGAGATACAGTGAAATCAATAATAATTGTTTTTATTTCCATGGCAGTATGGAATGTAATTATTACAAGCTCCGATATGAATAAAAGTTACTTTTCTAGAGAGCTGAAATGCATTTGCTTACAAATTACTATGAGATACTATGAGATAAAGACCAATAAAGATGTACATGTATGTTAGTTGGACCTGGGATATCATGTTTCTAATAACTTTCTATTGATTAAAAGTAATGTCAAGTTTGTGAGAAAAATTAGCCTGTAACACATCTGTTTTAATAAATACTTTTTGTTTGATATATATACACACACACGTGCAAATAAACATTCTAAATATCTATGTACACAACAGTTGCATGACCATAACCAAACAAATACTGGATTATGTACTGAAATGTAAACAAGACAAGTAAGAATATCTACCACTACGTAATAGGAAATAAAAAATAAAAAAGAAGAAGATATAATATTTAAATCAGGTTTTAAGCAATACAATCACTAATTAGTAACTCAGCTCGGTAAACACTATTCAAGCCTGAAACCATTGCCATTTTTTAAAGAATCTACAGTAAAATTAAACATAAGCATTTCAATGTATGAATTATTATATACATGTAAATATTATTTTGGGGGACTTCACAAAATATGATATTTAGTCCAAATATAAATAACAAAAATGGATGCATGATTTTAAAATAAAATATGATTATGCCAAGTATATGTCAACCCAATCCAATAAAAAAAATAATGTGATATCATAATTTATGGTTATGAAAGATAACAAGAGGTCCATGAGCCTACACGGTCACCTGAATAAACTGTTAAGCCCACTACATCCACCAGACTCGTGGAATACACAATACCCATTTTCAAGGGATAGAGGGGGACCAGAATGACCAAATTTAAGAGTTTGTTTCTCCATGAGTAAATACAATACAATACAATACAATACAATACAATACAATACAATACAATACAATCTTTATTGCAACCATTGTTTGAGTATACTGGTTATGGGGACAGATTTCCATTTAAAAAAGAAACAGAAAGCTTCCCACCAAATTTAGTAGCAAATGGTCTAGTAGATGTAAAAAAACATTAGTTTAATTGCATTTCTCACTACAACTTGTACTAAATTTCGATTAACCCTCCTCAAGCACAAACAATTTAAAGAACCTAACATTAATAACAAAAGTACCAGTGAGGTACATCATACACCCATCAGGAGTTTGATGGACAACCATATCTATATTAATTAATATGTTAAAGGTATGATTCAATTCCAATTAGGTGCAATTTTTGCAGTGGGATGGATGAACAGTTTGAATGAACCAACCACCATCCCAAGTTGTTCCTACATGTGGTTTTTTGGTTATGTATGCAAGATATGATCTGGACAAGGATTTACTGTTGTGCAGTAGACCGTGAAAAGTAGGTCACAGAGACCTAGTAATAGTACGCAACACACTGCCATCCCAAGTTGTTCTAACATGTGAGGTTTGATGGTTCTATATGCATCTGTATGCAAGATATGGTCCGGACAAGGATTTACTTTTATGTGCAGTAGACCGTGAAAAGTAGGTCAGTGACCTAGTAATAGAATGCGACACACAGCCATCCCAAGTTGTTCCTACATGTGAGGTTTGATGGTCCTGTATGCAACATATGGTCTGAACAAGGATTTACTGTTATGTGCAGTAGTCTGAGAAGTAGGTCACAGTGACCTAGTAATAGTACGCGACACACCACCATCTCAAGTAGTTCCTAAATGTGAGGTTTGATGGTCCTGTATGCAAGATATGGTCTGGACAAGAAAAAGTTAACAGATGGAGGTAAGGACGGATGGACAATGCCATACCATAATACGACCCATCATAGATAGGCATATATTTTAGTTAGGCATATATTTTTCCATTTGTCAAGGATTGACATTTATGGAATGAATAAATGTTTAATGACACTTCAGCACGAAACATACGTCACCTATTGGGTGTCAAACTAATAAAGGTAATGATTTTTTTTTTAAATTCTTATTCCCCCACCCCCCTTTTTGGCCACATCTTTCAGGACCCTGGGGTGAGGTGAGGTGGGGTTGGGTGTATCAGAAGAACCAAATTTAAGATTTTGTTACTCCAAAGGTCAAGAAAGCTTCCCACCAAATTTAGTTGGAAATGGTGTTAGTAAATATGAAGAAATTACATTTTAAATGCATTTCTTTATATAACTATATACCGGCCTCGGTGGCGTCGTGGCAGGCCATCGGTCTACAGGCTGGTAGGTACTGGGTTCGGATCCCAGTCGAGGCATGGAATTTTTAACCCAGATACCGACTCCAAACCCTGAGTGAGTGCTCCACAAGGCTCAATGGGTAGGTGTAAACCACTTGCACCGACCAGTGATCCATAACTGGTTCAGCAAAGGCCATGGTTTGTGCTATCCTGCCTGTGGGATGGGCAAATAAAAGATCCCTTGCTGCCTGTCGTAAAAAGAGTAGCCTATGTGGCAACAGCGGGTTTCCTCTATAAAAATCTGGGTGTTCCTTAACCATATGTCTGACGCCATATAACCGTAAATAAAATGTGTTGAGTGCATCGTTAAATAAAACACTTTTTTCTTTCTTTCTTATATAACTATAATAAATTTCAAAGCCTTCCTGGGGGACCTGGCATTAATGACATTCTCAAATTAGATAAACCATCTATTGATCTTTAATTATATATGAAGACTATTCAGTTATAGCATTTGTGGAAGTTCCTGACAACTTAAAAAAAAAAGGCTTAATTTTCCGCTTTTGGGCCCCACCTTTCAGGCCCTTGGGGTGGGGGAGGGTCAAAATTAACAAATTCATAGATTTGTTTTTCCATGTACCAAGATACACATGTAGCTTGGAACAAAATTTGGTTGCAATTGGTCAAGTAGTTTGAGAAGTTTAAAAAAAAACTTACATGTACTTAATTTGCCTCTTTTGGGCCCTACCCTTTGTGTCCTTGGGTGGGTGTGTGGAGGGGGGGGGGGGGGGGGGGGTGGTGTGTGTGTGTGCAAAATGACAAAATTCAACCTTTTGTTTCATATACAAAATTTGGTTGGAAGTGGTGTTGGGAGTCAGAATTACCAAATTCACAAACATGTTTCTCCATGTGCCAAGCAAGCTTCTAACAGAAATTGCTAGGAATTCGCCAAATAGTTTAGGAAAAGACATAGAAGAAATTAAGTTTAAATACATTTCTCTATGCAACTATAGTAAACTTCACCCCACCCCCGGGACAAAACGGGGACCCAACATTAATGACATTAACAAATTCGTTAAACCTTCTGTTGACAAATACACATCTGAAGACTATTTGGTTATAGCATTTTTGGAAGTAGAGAAGATTTTAAAAAATTTGTTTCATTTCCCCTTTTCAGGCCCCTGGAATTGCCAAATTCACAAATTTGTTCTCCATATACCAAGAAAGCTTCCCACAAAATATGACTGGAATTAGTTGAATAGTTATGGAGAAGAAATAAAAAATGTTAAACGTTTACACACAATGGATGAAAACAGATTGCAATAGGTCATTTGTGTCTTCGTCTTCCATAGATTCAAAAGGTCTCAACTCTTTGAAAGACTGCCCACAGCAAACTATGATTTTTTCAAATATGGCAGTTTGCCTTGTCCTTGATGAATGAGTGAAAAAACAACAACAAAACAATAAGAATCAAGATTACAACAGAACTAGAGTAGACAGACAGACAGACAGAAAGAAAGAAAGAAAGACATACATACATACATACATACATACATAAACATACACACACATGGACAAAACAGACAAATCAAAAACAAACATAAAATAAACAGGGTTTCAAGAATTTTCTAAAAAACAAGTAGTCATGGGATCAGTGTACCATATTTAGCACTAGAAAACAAAAATAAAACCCAAATATGGCCTAAATGCTTTATCATCACCATCTAAAAATTAACATGTAATACTAATGTCCTTTGTGCAAATACCATCAACTATTCCCAATAAATTAACAGACCTATATTTAGTGTACAACTGCTGTGAAGAATACACCAGTCCAGTTAAAAGAGCCAACTGTTGCTTTCTACAAACTTGTGGTATGCTAATAAAAACATTTACAAAAAACATTTTGTAATGTAAAATACCACACCTTTTTTGTGTATATTGCCAACATTTTTTAGATGAATTGTATTAGAAAATGTTTACATTATCTATAATGAGCAGTGTGAAATGATTTGGTAAAACCTGACTGGTTATCTTAGAGATTTGAATAAAACTAAACTGGTACATAGATTATTTTTAGACATATATACATATGTTGATACTAGTAATTAATTAGATTTTGCTTTTAACATATTAATTTGGTATGGGAAAAAGAACACATTTTAGCTGGGACGTGTTTTCCAACTGATAATACAGGAAAGAACAATATTACATGTATGTCAGAAAATCAAATGTTTGACATCCAATAGCTGATCATTAATAAATCACTGTGCTCTAGTGTTGTTGTTAAACAAAAAGAACCCAACTAATCACTACCCATTTGTTGTATATATAAACAGTAAAAATTAGAAGTTGATGTTTTAATGGTTATACTGTGCAGACTTATGTGGGTAGGGGTGGGTGCGGAGTGCCACTAATAAAGAGCTTACTGATAAAGGGTTTAAAAATAATAATTCAGTTTGAAACTTTCAGTAATAACATGTGTGCAGACTTTTGTGCCACATGTATCTAACATAAGTGTTCCTTATTACACCCCTTTTAACCCCATCACTGATAACAGAAGAAGACTATCTGTTGATGTACGTCAGTTGTGATTTTTCAATGTAACAAACATTCCTCAAAACCCTAGTCAAGAAAAAAACCCTAGTATTTCAAAAAGTGAAATTATTAACCATCTTTTATTAGCAACTTGAACACACTTTAACTTTCAGAGCATCATAAAAAAAAAATCACTATTATTAATTTTCAGTGTCAGTAAGAAAAATGTGTATAAATTGTTAATCCCATTAGTCTACAAACTACATGTACATAGATACATATTATGTACCACCTCACATTTTATTGTGACATTCATTTAAGAATTGCATGTCTAGTTATTTCTTTTACGTTCATCAGAGTATGAAGCAAAAAGATCATCCACAAACTCTGTGAATCGGCGAAGTTTGCGGATGATTTGTTTTGTTCATACCCAGATGAACGTAAAAGAAATAACAGACAGTACTTATAATTAAATTTGAATCATACTTGCTAATATTATAACACAAAAAGCTCATACTTTATTTTGAATAATTTTTTATCCATAAAAAATAATGCTCAATAAGACAACTTGCAAATATAAAATGACGTCATCAGATAATATCTGATGACGTCATTTTATATTTGCAAGTTGTCTTATTGAGCATATTATGATGTTCCCTGACAATGTAATTTTTACATTCATCAAGAAATGAACAAACTCCCTTTGCTATGTCTTGATCAATGAGATGACGTTGTATGTTGTAATGAATGTAACAGAAATTTAATTCAAACACACAAATACATTACACAATACACTGAAAACAAACTAAAAACCTACTAGTATTAAAACAAAAGCTAAAGAATGGTAGTACACAAACTAAGTTGCAGCAAACTTTATACATGTAGGTCATCAAAAGAATTAAGGACCAAATCAGACTTAGAAAAGTCTGTGTTAATCTGATGAATGATGAACTTCATTGTTTAAATGGTTTTATTACCAGCCATTTATTCACAGCATTCCTCCATATGCTCCAACAACTTGTCCTGTTCTGCTTCTGAAAAGCCCAGACTACATTTTGGACAACACAAGTCATCTGATTTCTTTCTTACAGCTAAACCCTGGCCAAAGAAACATGGTGACTTTGTCACAGGTAATGACACTGGACCCATTCCCTCAGGTTCTGGGCCATCACTTCTTAAACCATCAGGGACATTTCCGTCTGCTGATATACCTCGACTCTGAAGGCTTACCTGTGGATAAAGCATCAACAGAATTAACTAAATTAAACACTACAGTAATAGGAACAAGTGATCCTACAAAGATCATTCATCAATTATTGTACTACATTATGTCAGTAAGAAACATAGTTGAGAGAACAGTATGAGATTTATCATGTCACGTTGTGATATCCAAGATATGAATTTCACAACAGATACCAATTTATACCAATCCTGCTGTGCTGTGCAGACACAAATGTTTTAACTGACTTTAAAATTGGAAAATATATATGTTTTATCTTACAACTCACTGTTTAAATTATGTAGGTGTAGTCCAAAATAATGTTCTCTGAGTATAATAAAATTATAACAAGGATAGATCACAGTGGCTGGTACTGTAAGGGACATAATTCTTGTTAATCATTGAGTAAATATATTGATTTCTATGCCAGGAAAAGATTAATTATAAACAAGGCATCCAAAAAGCTGAAAATCCCTCATGGCTTCATGTTCGTATTCCCTTATGTGAAGCTTTATGAAAAGCAGATGAGAAATGAAGTCTGTCGAGTGGTGACATCATTTAAACATTTTTTAAAATGACCTTGGCCTTTGACAGAGAGGCAAAACATTAACTCATTCAAGATATCACGATTCTATCAGTATATGTAAAGTGCTATGAAAATTGGAGGAGAAATTAAGAAGCTAGTCTAGTTTTAGTAACAGTAATCCTGACCTTTGACACAGAAAAGTGAAACACAAGCTCATTCAAGATGTCATGTTCCTATTCTGATGTGAAGAGAAATAAGCTGAAAGTCTTAAGAGCAGTGACTTCATATTTCTATTTTTAGGAACAGAAACCTTGACCTTTGACACAGAGGTAAACGTGAACTTGTTCAAGATATCATGATCCTATTCCTATACATGAAGTTTAATAAAATTGAATGAGAAATGAAGTCATACATATGTCAGAGCTTAGTTTTTGAAAAACACACCTGAGTGGAAAAAATCACTCTTCAAAATACTTTGGCAAGTAAAAAGAATGCATTATATTTATACTAAGTAAACTGGTAAATGTGGTGACATTTGATGCTATAACCAATGAACCAATAAATTATTATTATTAATATTATATTGTAACGGGGCACCCTGCCTAAACATGAAGGAACTCTCGTGTCCACAACTGCTCACGCCTGTAAAAGTGGTAGCGTGTATCACGAACAATTGTGTTTTGGAGAGACCCCATCAGAGATGGATAATCGTAACGAGTTAGAGACGTTCTTCTCAGGGTCTTAGAGAAGTTAAGGTCCAATTCCAATTAATAACTATGTCTAAAGTATACAGCTGAAGAAAACACCACGACACAACAAGGAACTTTTTATATAAATTTCTTTATATCGTACTCGCTTATTGTTGACAAGGAAAATTGCGCGATTTGTCAATAAAGTTCAAAGTTGAATTTATAATCCAAACTGAATACACTGTAGGTTGTCCAGTCTTGTATAACACACAAACACATTCCCTGGCACTGGGAAGGTGCTACTCCTACATCAATGGTAGCATCTTGAACAATGTTAACAGCAAACAACATTAGTAACGTACACGGAAGTGTATGCTGGCATTTTAACTTGCAAACGGAAGTAACTAAAGTAGTGTCGGAAATAGAATAAAAATGCTTTTCATCGATTATTTTTTTCATATCAGACTAACAAGTAAATATTTTGTAAATATCTATTTAATGATACTCTACCTAATTTAGCATTCACTTGCTTGGGCTGTCATTGATATACAAGGTGGTGTTTACTCTTGAAATTAAAATAAAGTTGTCGGTAAATAGATTTGTGACCTTTATTGGAACAGACTATAACACATTTTTGTGGATATGTGTCAATTTCATTTACCCTTAAACAAACTTTTTGTTTAAAACTGAAAGTTAACTGATTATTTTGAATTGCAGTATAAATGATTAATTATGACCAGCATATTTAGTGAATATAAATTCAATATTAGTACATCAGACATTACATTTACACAATCTTGCAACCACTTAAATGTGCTATATCAGAAGTTATATGTGAGCATCTGTTTGTGATAAAGATTCTCCAATAAAAATGTAGTTTCTACTAGTAGATAAAATTATTTCTTATAATCATTTATGGGCATATAGTTAAAGGTGTAGTCTTTAAATGTTAAAGCAAAATTTAATAAAAACATGATTCGCAATAGCTGTCATTATGCAACTTTGAGATAGCACCTTTAATACCGGAGTAATAGATCACAAACTCAAAATGGTGCTTAACAGTTTTGCTCAAAAGTTACTTATAAATGTCTACAAATATTTAGTTTTGGAGAGGGATAGGGGTAAACTGTCATCAGAAAGGTCCCTTACATATGGAATCAGCAATGAAATTGACACATTGACCAAAATGTGTTACAGTCTGTCCAATAAAGTGCACAAATCACCTGTTTTACTGACATGTCTTTTAATTTCAAGAGTAAACACCACCTTGTATATCAATGAGAGCCAACACAAGTAAATGCTAAATTAGGTAGACTACAAAGTATATTTAAATAGATATTTACAAAATACTTACTTGTCTCTTTAATATGTAAGAAATAATCCATAAAAATTATTTTTATTCTATTTCCGACAGTACTTTAGAATAACTGTCTTCAACAACAGGTACTATATACACGGGTCAGGTGGTCCGGAGGATAAGTAGTCGGTCTGGAGTTTCAACGGCGATGAATAGTGTTCATGTTGGGGAACTGACGGGGAGAAACTCATTATGGTTTCTTCGGGGAGAGAGCCCTTTAAGCCGTGTGTCCACAAGCCGGCGAGAACTCTGTGCTCCGCCTCTTTTATACGGGTGGAAGTGTACAACGTGACCGACTGCCTACGTGTCCACTGGTACATGACATTATTCTCTGTGTATCTTTGTCATACCGAGTCCACCATAACGAACCCAGAGATAGGTTGCAAATATTCGCCATTTTATAATTATTTTTTGTAGAACAGCCAATTAAGAATACTTTCTTGTTTCTTAATAATTATTTCTTCACTTCCAGAATATTTATATAAATTCATTCTGAAACCTGATAATATTTGCAGCCTATTATAAATTAGCAAAGTAACTATTTCTGCTGTGTTAATTTGTAAATAAAACATTTACAATTCAACTGCGTTTTGTATTTGATCAAAGTACGGGCATAGTCCGTTTCACTACCCCCGCCCTTCTTGATGTCTTGTCTCTAGACAATAATTTTGTTCGACTAAAAACATTATTTATATATAAAACAATTTGTTTTAACTCTTGTCTTCTTAACAAAATTGCGGACAAGAAATAACAATAAAGAAACCAGTAACACAACAGTACAAAGTGACCTAATGGGGTTGAAAGTATTTTTTCTCTAACCACTATTTGCTGAAGTAATTGCTCTTCCTGTTATTTATGCCATTGCTTCGTAACTCTGTTGCTCTAAGTCAGTTAATGGTGGAAACGGAAATTGTGGATCAAAGTTTCTCCTACCTTGATATTGAGGATGACGATCTACTGCTACATTATTTCTCCTATCTTTCTTAGCTAACGAACATTCGTATGTATAGTGTCCTGGTTGTTGACAGTAAAAACATAGCAATTTTTTTTTTTTTTTTGCAGACATCTTTCTCCTCCCATTTTCTCATCATATTCCTCATTTCACTGCACAAACTCTCTACGCTGGAGTCATCATGCCTCTGAATTGATTCCAGTTCTCTCACTTTGGGGCGATATAACCTCCATGACTCCACAGTCTTGACATGCATCCAGTCACTGCAGCCTGGACAGCCTCATCAAAATCCTTAGGTTTTCCCACTAAAACCTTCAAAAGCATATCAGGGTCAGTTAAAGCATCCATAAAGTTATCTTTACTGAGTGTGTCAATAACATCAAGGGGTGCTGTTGGGTATGCCAAAGTAACTAATCGGTGAAAAGACTGTCCTAGTTCAAGTAGTGATTCTCCACTTTTTCTCTGTCTTAGCCACAATTCAGCCTTGTAAAGCTCCTCTATGTTTGCGGGGGCAAATCTCTTTTGTAGACCTGTAATTAGATCCTTATATAAGGCCCGTACACCTCCCGTCACATGATATGAGTGAGCACCTGTAGTGCTGACCCATGCAGTGTGACTTCCAGATGTCTCCCACGATCATCTTGACTCCATTCATTTATTTCAGCGCAAGCCTCAAAGTAGGTAATGAAGTCTATCCATGGGATAGATCCATCATATGTAGACGGATGTACTATATTCCTTCGAGGTCATGTAAGAACTGTGCCTGTGGAAGATCTTTGTAAATTTGTATCAACTTCAACTCTGTCTTCCCGTCTCATATGTGTTGATCTCACCATAGCTCTGTCAGCTTCCCTTCGAAGTTTTTCTAATTCCTGGTTAGCTATCGCTAATTCATGCCGCATGTGAATTAGTTTGTGACGGTACATGCTCTTAATTTCTTTTCGCCTGTGGCGATATTAATTGTTTTAGAGGCGGTGTGCAGTTCCAATGCACTTAGCCCAGGTGGGCAACTTGTTACGTGATACCTTTGCGCGACGGTCGTCGAGCTTTTCTAATACACACCTAGCGCAGGTGTGGAGGCCATGTGGCCAATAGTTACGTAATAATTCCGCTAGTGCTGTTTATGACCAGGGGATTGCTCGCGGAATGGCGACAGCCAGTCTGATGATCAGAGAAAAATATGCCGGCGTGGTGGCTGGGGAAAATCCACATGATACGTAAGGTACCGCCTTTTACCCCCAGGCGATATTCGGAGTTTTGAATAAATAGCTAGGATTTTAGATATATCGGGGAGAAACACAGGAAGGCTTCCAGGGGGGAACGTTAGTCCGTCCGGACTTGGTAAATATCATTTCTGCTCTGTTGTATAACCTTGATGTGACTTTAAATATTTTAATGCTGTATTATACCAATATTATTTAGACGGTGCTGCCGGTCATCTGACGCAGTAATCTGTAGGCTCACTGTCCTAAATAATTATAAAAAGCTTAACCAGTCATCCTAGAGGACCTAGGTAAACTATAGGTTATTGTCTTTATTGTGATAGGTACCAGTATTAATTCTGTGTTACAAGGTTATTGAATGAGTA
The DNA here is from genome assembly GCF_016097555.1 of Gigantopelta aegis. Lineage (NCBI taxonomy): Eukaryota > Metazoa > Mollusca > Gastropoda > Neomphalida > Peltospiridae > Gigantopelta > Gigantopelta aegis. The sequence continues at coordinate 39,213,874 of NC_054708.1, read as the reverse complement.
GTTAGGGTTAATTAAAAATTAACCAGTTAGGAATAGAGTTGTAATTCCTTTATTAATTTCGTTTCTCAATTTTCACACGTGTGGGTGTTGTGTCACGGTGAAGTGATTAGCATATTGTGTAAACAAGACACCATCTCTAACTAAGTGATCAGTTCTGGGTTGTGATTATTTTTTGTTGTTGATTAACTACTGCGGCAGTACATTTGTCAGCATAGATTAATACAGATTCCAAAGTGTATTGTGTTTTTGTTGTGTTTTTTAGTGAACTAAACGTGCTATAATAATATATACTTTATATAAGATCGTATCTCTGATCATACCTAGACGAGCTACCAGCGGGTATAACTGTGACCAATTGTTAATTGAAGACAGCCCTTTACCCATAGAAGAGAGTGAGGTTGATGAGATTAGATATCCTGCGTGTGTAAAGACTAGGGCTATGGCCAGTAGGGTAACACGATACCCAGAGGATATTTGTGATTTGTCTGATACGTGTGTGAGCCATGAAATTGGAGTGGATGAGGTTATCAGTAAAATGGTAGATAAGTCGAATGACGAACTAAATGTGGTGGAACCTGTTGATCTCCCGCAGAGGGGAATTGAACCAGTTGTGTTTGATAGAGGGGATTTACCTTGTAATAGACAAGAGTTAGTTCTAGAGCAGGGGGCTGATCCAAATTTGTTGGCAGCTCGCACTACCTTGTTAACTGTGGACAAGGGAGTATTAATGAATAAGAGAGTTAGAGATAGAAAGGATATGAAGCATCTGAGATATGCTCAGAGCAAAATAAAATCAGTGTTTGATAGGAAGGCTAATAGTCGGGAATTTAAACCAGGGGATAAAGTGCTGCTGTACCTTACCATTAAACGGGGTTCATTACAGAACAGGTATTTCGGTCCCTATGTTGTGCACAAATGGGTTAATGAGACAGGGTATGTGATAAACACTCCTGATAGGGTTAGGAAAAGTAGGTATTGTCACATCAATTTGCTAAAAGGTTATTTTGACAGAATGCCGATAGTTCCAGTGTTGCCTGTCCAAATTGAGAGTCACTCAACTTCCTGTGATGACGTCAAGACTGCAGAGATCAAGTTAACCAACAGCCAGATTCTAGCAGACTTGAGCCCCCAGCGAGCAAAGTTGACTACGTTGAAACAAGACAATGTTTCCATTTGTCAGAACCTCCCAACGATTACCAACACCTTAAGCCAGGATGTGCGCTTGGAACCCAACGCTACACCGATTCGACAGCATGCTTATCGGAGAAAACCTGGAAAACGTGCGACACTGAAAAAGAAGGAAACGAAGTTCCAGTGGTCAGATGAATGCAAGAAGTCATTCAACCGTCTCAAGCAGATGCGCTCCTCGTCTCCCGTAATGGCAGCACCAGACTACCGAATGCCTTTCAAGCTAGCTGTGGATGCCAGTGACGTGGGAGCTGGAGCTGTGCTGTTCCAGGAAGACGAAAATGGACTGGACCATCCTGTAAGTTTCTTCTCCAAAAAGTTTGACAAACACCAGGTGAACTATTCCACTATAGAGAAGGAAGCTTTGGCCATGGTACAAGCTCTGAAGCATTTTCAGATCTACGTGAAATCGGCAGTGCATCAAGTGGTGGTCTTTACTGATCATAATACGCTTACCTTCATTCACAGAATGAAAGCCACCAACCAGAGAGTTTTGAGGTGGAGTCTTCTTCTGCAAGAATACCCAATTACCACTGAACATATCAAGGGCACTTCTGATGTAATCGCTGATGCCCTGTCCCAAAGTTGAACGTTATGATGTGTTGACATTCTTGAATTCTGTTTTGTTTTTATATATTTTATTTGTATACCAGGGACTCAGAGACTCAGTGTGATTACTGGTAGTCACCTTATTATTACATGTGTTATAAATGCCCGGATGCGTCGGTTAACGCACCTTTTGTTTTAATGTAGTATATTTCCCTATTCCTAGAGTAGAGGAAATATCATTTTTGAGGTGGGGGTGTGTGACGGTACATGCTCTTAATTTCTTTTCGCCTGTGGCGATATTAATTGTTTTAGAGGCGGTGTGCAGTTCCAGTGCACTTAGCCCAGGTGGGCAACTTGTTATGTGATACCTTTGCGCGACGGTCGTCGAGCTTTTATAATACACACCTAGCGCAGGTGTGGAGGCCATGTGGCCAATAGTTACGTAATAACTCCGCTAGTGCTGTTTATGTCCAGGGGATAGCTCGCGGAATGGCGATAGCCAGTCTAACGATCAGAGAAAAATATGCCGGCGTGGTGGCTGTGGAAAATCCACATGATTACGTGAGGTACCGCCTTGTACCCCCAGGCGATATTCGGTGTTTTGAATAAATAGCTAGGATTTTAGATATATCGGGGAGAAACATAGGAAGGCTTCCAGGGGGGAACGTTAGTCCGTCCGGACTTGGTAAATATCATTTCTGCTCTGTTGTATAACCTTGATGTGATTGATGTGACTTTAAATATTTTAATGCTGTATTATACCAATATTATTTAGACGGTGCTGCCGGTCATCTGACGCAGTAATCTGTAGGCTCACTGTCCTAAATAATTATAAAAAGCTTAACCAGTCATCCTAGAGGACTGTAGGTTATTGTCTTTATTGTGATAGGTACCAGTATTAATTCTGTGTTACAAGGTTATTGAATGAGTAGTTAGGGTTAATTAAAAATTAACCAGTTAGGAATAGAGTTGTAATTCCTTTATTAATTAAGTTCTCCTGGAAGCGTTTCTCAATTATCACACGTTACTGAATGAGTAGTTAGGGTTAATTAAAAATTAACCAGTTAGGAATAGAGTTGTAATTCCTTTATTAATTAAGTTCTCCTGGAAGCGTTTCTCAATTATCACACGTGTGGGTGTTGTGTCACGGTGAAGTGATTAGCATATTGTGTAAACGAGACACCTAGAGATTAACTAAGTGATCAGTTCTGGGTTGTGATTATTTGTTGTTGTTAATTAATTACTGCAGCAGTACATTTGTCAGCGTAGATTAATACAGATTCCAAAGTGTATTGTGTTTTTGTTGTGTTTTCTAGTGAACTAAATGTGCTATAATAATATATACTTTATATAAGATCGTATCTCTGATCATACCTAGACGAGCTACCAGCGGGTATAACTGCCTGTTACAGAGAGATCTAATAGATATACAGTTAGAAGAGATATTTGGACAATCGTGTTTCATTCAGTTATGGGTATTATAGGATCCCCGTGACATAGTTCCTCCTCAGTGCGAGATCGGGTAGATACAGTGTAATATGGCATTCCATCCGATTACACACATTGTCTCCCGATTCCTCGTGGTCCTCTCTCAATAGTAACCCATGTTCCAATGGCGTAGATGTCTCCTGTTGAGACCTATCGGGGAAAATCCTCCACATACTCTATTGTATCTTCCTGGTCTGACGTTTTCCTTCCTGTGGGTTTCTCCTTTTATCTCTGTGTACAGACTATAGCAATATATAGTCTGAAAAGTAACTATAATGTATGTTCCTCTTTTCCATAAGAGTTAATCCTAAAACGCTATTACCAAAACGTCTGTATCCCTTAATATGTCACTTTCTGCAACTTTCGGTTTACAAAATCCAAGTGTAATCGATCCCACCGCTCGTCACCAAAACTTCTGTAATGCGGCGCCCTGCCTAAACACGAATGAACTCTCGTGCCCACAATTGCTCGCGCCTGTAAAAGTGGTAGCATGTTTCACAAATAATTATGTTTCAGAGAGATGGATAATCGTAGCCGAGTTAGAGTGCGAGTGCAAATAATTTTTACATGCTCATATACCACTAGAGTTTTGAGTATGTCCGTCCCGGGGCCTGTCTCTGGATAGCCAGGAGCTTGTCCTGGGACAGAAAAAAAATTAAGCAGACAAATTTGAAATTTACATCCAAAAATTAAATAGTGGACCTTTAAAATTTTGATGCGCATCCTGTAATTAATATAATTAAATAAAGAAGAAATTAGATAAGATCGGTGGCCTGACACGGGAAGGGGGGGGGGGGGGGTTATTGTTGAAAATGGGCAGAATTTTGAAAATAGCAATTAGTAAAAAAGTTAATAGAATTTTCTCAGGGTCTTAGAGAAGATACGGTCCAATCCCAATTAATAATTATGTCTAAAGTATACAGGTGAAGAAAACACCACAACACAACAAGGAACTTTTTATATAAATTTCTTTATATCGTACTCGCTTATTGTTGACAAGGAAAATTGCGCGATTTGTCAATAAAGTTCAAAGTTAAATTTATAATCCGAACCGAATACACTGTAGGTTGTCCAGTCTTGTACAACACACAAACACATTCCCTGGCACTGGGAAGGTGCTACTCCTACATCAATGGTAGCAACTCGAACGATGTTAACAGCAAACAACATCAGTAACATACACGGAAGTGTACGCTGGCACTTTAACTTGCAAACGGAAGTAACTAAAATAACTGTCTTCAACAACAGGTACTATATACACGAGTCAGGTACACACTGGTCGAGTCCTGGTCTGGGGGATAAGTAGTCGGTCTGGAATTTCAGTTAGCACCGCTGGTCTGGAAAAGGCGATGAATAGTGTTCATGTCGGGGAACTGACGGGGAGAAACTCGTTATGGTTTCTTCGGGGAGAGAGCCCTTTAGCCCGTGTGTCTCCGGGCGATGAACTAAAACTCCTCGTCTTGATCACAAGTACAGAACAACCAAGCACTCCCGTCCAAGGATAATCAGCAGAAAATGGAACGGTAGCGGTCTGCAACTCCCTAGGTACATCTATATTGTGAACATCAGCATCCAACCCGATAGTCAGAAGTCCCTATTTCTGTACTTCCTATCTGGTCTGCTCACAGTGTCACCATATTGATGTAGCGTACAGGATCGCAAACGTCACATAGACTTCTTGGGATTCATCACTAAGTATCATTATCTATTAGGTAGTTTACTAATATTCCTTTTACTTGTATTCACACTGCGCTCCTATGCACCGTGAGCCTTTCTGCACCATGTGTCCTTTTGCGTCTTTTAGTATAAGTGATGGATTGTTTATTTCCTATGCATATCTGCATCCAATTTCCTTGTGTACTGGCGAGCATTCCATTCCTGCTGGTTCTAAGTTCTGTCCTGTGTGTCTTCGGACTTGGAGAATCCACAAGCCGGCGAGATCTCTGTGCTCCACCTCTTTTATACGGGTGGAAGTATACCATATAACCGACTGCCTACGTGTCCACTGGTACAAGACATCATTCTCTGTGTATCTTCATCATACCCAGTCCACCATAACGAACCCGGAAATAGGTTGCAAATATTTACTATTTCATAATTATTTTTTGTAGAACAGCCATTTAAGAATACTTTCTTGTTTCTTAATAATTATTTCTTCACTTCCAGAATATTATAATTATATAAATTCATTCTGAAACCTGATAATATTTGTAGCCCATTATAAATTAGCAAAGTAACTATTTCCTCCTGTGTTAATTTGTAAATAAAACATTTACAATTCAACTGCGTGTTGTATTTTATCAAAGTATGGGCATAGTCCGTTTCAATATTGAGATTATTATACTAGCTTGTGTGTCGTACTGAGTTTACGAAAAGAGTGCTAGGATTTTCATATTGCCCAAGCAGAGCAAGGGTAATACATGAATCCTGACACGAGTTTCGTAAAATCAGTACGATTCACAAGCGAGTGTAATAATTTCTTTATTATCCATAATATCGTTTGTATGAATAACAAGCTAGGACCATGTCAAACCTAGAACGAGACGATGTCATTTTGGTAAGCGTTTGCACAGATCTAACACTGGGGATGCCACATTATGTTATGACTTTGCTTCCCAAAATTACGCCATATGCTGTGTATGTGAAACCATTATGACACACGTGTCATACTGGTTATATTTCCCTCAATATCTTGAACTATGTGGATAATAATATTTATTATTACTTCTTTTTTGTGTGTGTTCAATTTGGATCATTAGTCTTCTTTTCTCTTTCAAGAATTTACTTGTAGCTCAAATATTTCATGAGCAATAATTAAAGAAACTAATCCACGGTATGACATTTTAATGCAAACAATTGGATTATTAAGTATTTTTCAGATAATATGATATTAAGATTTATTTTGATAATTTCATGCACACAATTATAGATTTGGATAAGTAAACATGACATATGATGTCTTCAGTGTCATCATTACAATGAACATGATTAGAATAGTTTGATATGACAGTCGTGGGGAACTGGTTGGGATGGGGGGAACCCAATGATTCCAGTAAGGAGGTTCAATGATTCCACTGAGGTGGTTCAATACAGTGATTTCACTGAGATGGATCAAGCCAATGATTCCACTGAGGAGGTTCAATCCAATGATTCCACTGAGATGGTTCAAGCCAATGACTCCATTGAGGAGGTTCAATCCAATGATTCCACTGAGATGGTTCAAGCCAATGACTCCATTGAGGAGGTTCAATCCAATGATTCCACTGAGATGGTTCAAGCCAATGACTCCACTGAGGAGGTTCAATCCTATGATTCCACTGAGATGGTTCAAGCCAATGATTCCACTGAGGAGATTCAATCCAATGATTCCAATGAGGAGGTTCAATGATTCCACTGAGGAGGTTCAAGCCAATGATTCCACTGAAGAGGTTCAATGATTCCACTGAGGTGGTTCAATCCAATGATCCCACTAAGGAGGTTCAATGATTCCACCAAGTTGGTTCAATCCAATGATTGCACTGAGGAGGTTCAATCCTATGATTCCACCGAGGAGGTTCAATCCAATGATTCCACCGAGGAAGTTCAATCCAATGATTCCACTGAGGAGGTTCAATGATTCCACTGAGTTGGTTCAATCCAATGATTCCACTAAGGAGGTTCAATGATTCCACTGAGGAGGATCAATCCAATGATTCCACCGAGGAGGTTCAATCCAATGATTCCACTGAGGTGGTTCAATCCAGTGATCCCACTAAGGAGGTTCAATGATTCCACTGAGGTGGTTCAATTCAATGATTCCACTGAGGAGGTTCAATCCTATGATTCCACTGAGGAGGTTCAATCCAATGATTCCACCGAGGAAGTTCAATCCAATGATTCCACTGAGGAGGATCAATCCAATGATTCCACCGAGGTGGTTCAATCCAGTGATTCCACTAAGGAGGTTCAATCCAATGATTCCACAGTGGTGATTCAATCCAATGATTCCACCGAGGTGGTTCAATCCAGTGATTCCATTGAGGAGGTTCAATCCAGTGATTCCACTGAGGAGGTTCAATCCAGTGATTCCACTGAGGAGGTTCAATCCAGTGATTCCACTAAGGAGGTTCAATCCAATGATTCCACTGAGGAGGTTCAATCCAATGATTCCACCGAGGAGGTTCAATCCAATGATTCCACCGAGGAGGTTCAATGATTCCACTGAAGTGGTTCAATCCAATGATTCCACTGAGGTGGTTCAATCCACTGATTTCACTGAGGAGGTTCAATCCAACGATTTCTCTGAGGAGGTTCAATGATTCCACTGAGGTGGTTCAATCCAATGATTCCACTGAGATGGTTCAATCCAATGATTCCACTAAGGAGGGTCAATCCAGTGATTCCACTAAGGAGGTTCAATCCAGTGATTCCACTGAGGAGGTTCAATCCAGTTATTCCACTGAGGTTCAATCCAGTGATTCCACTGAGGAGGTTCAATCCAGTGTTTCCACTAAGGAGGTTCAATGATTCCACTGAGTTGGTTCAATCCAATGATTCCACAGTGGTGGTTCAATCCAATGATCCCACTAAGGAGCTCCAATGATTCCACTGAAGAGGTTCAATCCAATGATCCCACTAAGGAGCTCCAATGATTCCACTGAGGAGGTTCAATGATTCCACTGAGGAGGTCCAATCCAATGATTCCACTGAGGAGGTTCAATCCAATGAATCCACTGAGGAGGTTCAATGTTTCCACTGAGGAGGTTCAATGATTTGACTAAGGAGGTTCAATGTTTCCACTGAGGAGGTTCAATGTTTCCACTGAGGAGGTTCAATGATTTGACTAAGGAGGTTCAATGTTTCCACTGAGGAGGTTCAATGTTTCCACTGAGGTAGTTCAATCCAATGATTCCACTAAGGAGGTTAAATCCAATGCTAAGTGGAATAAGACTAATCAGGTCTAAGAGTGAGGTATATTGGGTGTAAATACGTCTGTATATTATTATATTATTAACAAGATGTATTTACATCCTAGAGCACATTGATATTTTATCTTATCATAGGCTATTGGGCGTCAAACATATGGCCACATAGGCTACTCTTTTATGACAGGCAGCAAGGGATCTTTTATTTGCGCTTCCTACAGGCAGAATAGCACAAACCATGGCCTTTGTTGAACCAGTTATAGATCACTGGTCGGTGCAAGTGGTTTACACCTACGCATTGAGCCTTGCGGAGCACTCACTCAGGGTTTGGAGTTGGTATCTGGATTAAAAATCCCATGCCTCGACTGGGATCTGAACCCAGTACCTACCAGCCTGTAGACCGATGGCCTAACCACAATGCCACCGAGGACGGTCAATATTTACATCAGGTCTAAGAGTGAGGTATGTTGGGCGTAAATATGTCTGTATATTATTAACAAGCAGGGGATCAAAAATCCCATCGCCCGACGCCCGTGCCAAGTGGAATTTTCATGCCAGGCAAGTAATTATCTTAACTGCATATGTCCGATGACAAGTGACTAATGTAACACCTAAAACCTTTTTCAATTTTTTTTACAAATCTCGGTAAAACCTTTGGAAAGAGTTCCGATCGTCCGATCATTTACATAGCTCCAAGGAGAACTAACCATAACCCAAAATGCTGGAACGATTGGAACTCTTGTCAAAACGTTAACACACCAAAACGGAAAACAATGTGTTGAAAAGTTTGATACGTTTAGAGTTATTCCCCATTTACTATCGACTAGGGTCGGTAATTTCCACCACTGAATGTTCGACTGAATTCGTACAAGTAATCGGTTCTATGATCTTCAAACTTAGAAATAGCGTCCAATACGCTTTACAGCTTATATAAAAATAAAGTATACATGCCTTGTGTGTACAATCAAAATGTTTAATTCTGGCAAACATGGTATATGAGGTGGGATATGGTTTAAAACTGTCATATTCAAATTAAATAGACGTTAAGGTGGTTCCGGAATCTGCTCTTTGCAAATGAACGCGGGCGTAAAGCAAGTTTATAATTTCTGAGTTCACTTGAACAAAGCATAAATATTATGAACTGTATTTTTATAAAAGTTGCAAGATATTTCAGTTTAGCAGAACATATTTAATGTTTTTCAGTACTTTGCAAATGTAAATCTATGTTCGTGTAAAATGAATGGGTAAGGTAAGTTAGATTTCATTAGCCCTACATCATAATCGTGACATGTTAAATTTCATTAGCTCTATGCCATAATCGTGATGGTGCAATGCCCTCTAAGCATACATGAATATATTTATTTTTTCTGCTTTATTAATATTGTTTTTAACAAATAAATTATGCTCAATAAATTAAAAATACAAGGCTGCAAGAGTGAGGTATGTTGGGCATAAATACGTCCGTATATTATTAACAAGGTGTACTTACATCAGGCCTAAGAGTGGGGTATTCTGGGCGTAAATACATCTGTTTATTATTAACCTTCTGACTACTGCAGGCGAGATATCTCGCCCGACGTCACGTCAGTCTGTATATTATTGTACACTGTATACAGTGCATTCCCCAATTCATATTTCCCGCCGTTTTGCACACGACACTAACCGGAAACGGAAATATAATTAAAGAAAAAAGATTTCTTTTCAAAATTGTGGTTTTTGTTTAGATTTTTTCAATTGAAAATAACTTGAAATTTTGAGTTCAAAAAGTGGTTTTCGGCAAGTATTTTCGCTTGACAACAATGGCGGCATGTCGCAGTAATTTTCAGGGATCGATAGCTGATTGTAACAGCTAATTTGATAATAAATTTGATCGTTTTACCAACAACGAAAATTACCAAATATTGCAATATGAATCGTAGTTCGGGTTTTAAAAAAAATTCTGGTCAGAAAACCACTGTTATCGGGAATAATGGACATAAATACTGGACAGCTGGCCACAAATGCCCGTAAGTAAACGCAACTTTTTCGATTTTTTGCCTAATTTTAATCACCATTAGCCGATCTAAAATAATAAAAATTACAAAAAAAGACACGAAAATAATACTTACCGATTCATATATGAACTTTATTTCATGTATTTATGAAACATTTAAGTGAATATATGTGAGTAAAAATTATAAACTTGTACCCACTCAACGTGGTTTTTGTTAAAAATTAATCCAGTAGTCTAAAGGTTAACAAGGTGTACTTACATCAGGCCTAAGAGTGGGGTATTTTGGACGTAAATACGTCTGTATATTATTAACAAGGTGTACTTACATCAGGCCTAAGAGTGGGGTATTCTGGGCGTAAATACGTCTGTATATTATTAACAAGGTGTACTTACATCAGGTCTAAGAGTGGGGTATTCTGGGCGTAAATACGTCTGTATATTATTAACAAGGTGTACTTACATCAGGTCTAAGAGTGAGGTATGTTTAGCGTAAATACGTCTGTATATTATTAACAAAGTGTACTTACGTCAGGTCTAAGAGTGGGGTATGTTGGACGTAAATACGTCTGTATATTATTAACAAAGTGTACTTACGTCAGGTCTAAGAGTGGGGTATGTTGGACGTAAATACGTCTGTATATTATGAACAAAGTGTACTTACGTCAGGTCTAAGAGTGGGGTATGTTGGACGTAAATACGTCTTGGGGGCTGGGATGTTGCTGAAGTCTCGGTTTTGGTACTGCATCAGATGCTGCTGCTGTTGCTTTTCTTTCTTCAACTGAACATTTAGGGGAAAGAATTATTAAATCAAATGGCTATGTGTTTTATTTTTCATATACATATTGATTTAGTTGGAAATTAAATATGTCTTATATGGGTATACAAATAAACATATTATATGTAGGCTATTAGGTTTTTTTTCCATGAATATATTTTTATATAATAGATATGCTTGGACATACTTGTGAAGCCTTGAAACACTTTCAATAATATTATCAAATTCGGAATGTAAAAATCTTGACATACATAAAATTAATTTATTCCATATAGTGAATGCATTATATGGAACCCCCACTTGTTCGTGACAGATTTTTATTTGTAATTTTAAAGGGACTGTCCTGTTTGCAGCCACTGTAAGATATTTCCGAATATCAGTTATTGGCTACTTAAATTAGGTATGAAATACATTTTCTTGTTTAGTGTGCTTATGTTTATAGCAGCTATTTTTTCATTTTACTTTGTAATATATATTTTGTCATATGTATGAAATTATTGGGAGATAAAATCTAATTTGGGCTACTACAAACATTAGGACAAAAACAAACACCTTCTTCATACAGCCACTGATATTCTAAACAAGAAAATGTATTTAATAAATAACTTGTCATCAAAAACATAGGCGTACAGACTCCCATTTTTGTAGGGAGGGAGGAGGCTGAATTTTGTCTGAATTAAACAAAAATGCCCAAATCTGGATAACAACATTTTTTCACATTTGAATTTAGCATTACTGCCAAACAGCTATATAGTGTTGAACATGAATCACTATACATTTTCACATGGATTACAACTAATATTGAGGGTAGAATGATGGAAATACATGGTGAAAAGGTTTCAGGCAAGCTCATATACATGTAACTCTATCGTCTCTGCCTGAATTTAAGGATTTTCTCCAGTATGGCGGGGGCCGCTGCCACCTCCCCCACATGTATCATATATGTATGATCAAAAAGCAGATTTTAAAAGCGGGTTACAAAATAAAGTCCTGAAATTTTAATATTGGAGGTTAGGTACCAATATTGGTGATTGGATTAAGAGTTGCATAATGATCTAAAATGGTGATCTTTATAAATGTGTCTTGGATGGCGAATCTAAAAACATTTGACAAAACCCCTAACACTGTACAGATGATTAAAGATTCAGAATTGTGGAAAAACAGAGAAGAAGGCTCTGATTGTCAAAAACATCTTACAATAATTTATGAAGCAATCTCAGAACAGTCCGTCCAACAGAAATGAAAATGACCACAAAACAAACATTTGCAAAACTTTGCCAGGTCTTGAAAAGTAAGTGTGAACATGTCATCAAGGGACAAAGAGAGGAACAGCTAGGTTTCAGGTACAGTCAAACCTGTCCTAGCGGGCCACCTGTAATCAGCGGTCACATTTTCCCCTCCCAAATGATTTTGTGTGACAGCCTAAGACAGGTTGGACTGTAGTTGTAAAATATGGAATTGTCACGGTTTTTCAACCCCATTTTAATAGCTAATACAAGCATACAAATCCTACACAAACAAACCTTATTCAGCTCGGACTGCAGCTGGCCAATGATGTTCTGTGCTTTCTCGCGATCCTGTCGCTCGGTTTCAAAGTCTTCAGTACATATCTGTATCTGAGCCTTCAGAGCCTCGATTGTTGCTGCATCATCGCTGGTTACCACCATAGTCTGTAGTCTTTGTTTCTCAGCTCGCGACTGTTCAAGTTCAGCTTTGAGCTTCAATGTAATATAATTCATCTCTTATACATGTGTAAATGACTTGGCAATTAAGTAGTAGTAGTATATAAACTACATCAGTTGTTCAAATTTTTATTGGTGTATCCAGTTCAAAATTAGATAATAAATCTGAACAAATAGCAATTGAAGATGTAAAAACATTTCTTCAGAACCACTTATGGTATTTATCAGTATAACCACATTCTAAGTGGTATTCACATAAATTATTAATAAAATAAAACTTGTGAAGACAAAATATGCTAATCTATTGTTAGCTGTATGCTAATAACTAGGCTTTTATTTTTAGCTTCTTAAGTGCAAATCTGTCTATTTGCATTCAACTTGTTTTTAAGGAATCTGCATATGACTGAAGCCCGACATCAAAATACTTTCATTGAATTAGAAAGAAAGAAATGTTTTATTTAACGACGCACTCAACACATTTTATTTACGGTTATATGGTGTCAGACATATGGTTAAGGACCACACAGATTTTGAGAGGAAACCCGCTGTCGCCATTACATGGGCTACTCTTCCGATTGGCAGCAAGGGATCTTTTATTTGCGCTTCCCACAGGCAGGATAGCACAAACCATGGCCTTTGTTGAACCAGTTATGGATCACTGGTCGGTGCAAGTGGTTTACACCTACCCATTGAGCCTTGCGGAGCACTCACTCAGGGTTTGGAGTCGGTATCTGGATTAAAAATCCCATGCCTCGACTGGGATCCGAACCCAGTACCTACCAACCTGTAGACCGATGGCCTGCCACGACGCCACCGAGGCCGGTTTCATTGAATTAAGAAAACTTTCCCCAAAACAAAGTGCACAAATGAGGAAAAGACAAGTAGACATTCAAAATATTTTTATACCTTGGGAAATCTATACACGACCACCATTTTAAACTTTGCGTACAACCCCTGCAATTGCCCACGGAAATCGGCAATGCCGTGGAGTATATTGGATTTTTTTTCAAGATGGATTTTTTCCTTTTTGTAAAAAAATAAAATATAATTTGTGAACTAAAAACAGATTAAAATTAAATATTAAATAGTTATTCTACACCATTATTACTAAAGTATCTGAATCTGAACTCCATCGTGCATGTTTGGAAATATATGTAAATTCCTAATCCAAAGTTCAACCAGCAAGTGTTTCGCTAACATCCACAAACTATTTGACTGGTCCCCGACATGGCCATTAAAATTGGTTTACCGTGAAGTGCTGAAACCAGTTTAGCGGACATTTTTTGCTGGGTTCTGGCTGAACTCGATCCAGCACTAAAGCGAGTTCCAACTAGGTCATTGCACTCTGTGGACTGTTCATAGCATGTGCAGTGCAGGGACCACTGGATTGCAAGGGTGTGACAGATTATACATTGTTGAACTGTGGCTATGGTGCATTATGGGTGTTTTATTCATCATATACTCCTACAAGTCGCTTTAAGTGTTATGGTCAGCCTGATGATGAGATATTTGTAGATATACATATATAGAGAGAAATTGTTTCGATAGTTTAATAAAATTTTCTCTGACATTTTTATTTACAAAACATACTACTCTTTTCTGGTGCTGAGTGGCCTAATCCAACAAAACAAAACAAAACAAAAAACAAAACAAACTTTACCAATTTACATGGGTTTGAAAGGGGCATTCAGTCTTGGTGACAGATTTCCTAACAGCAAATATGCCATTATTAAAGAAAATTATTTAAATTCCATATCACATTAAATATATTCTGACACTTTAATATAATTAAAAGATAAAGATTGAACTAGCATGTCGGTGCGTACAGACTATGCTGTATATGATACCACATTCTTCTTGATCGTGCACGTGTCATTTGCGTGTTAACCGTTATGTCACTTTTAGTCAATGAATACCGCCACTGGTATAAATGAATCTTACATCATATTGGCAAACGACACAAACAGACTCATCATTCAAATTTACTTACAGTCCAGAGATGTAAACATGTTAACAGTAAAATTGACGTGGAAAATGCTGTGGACACTATATTTCCACGACAATGTTTTTGCCGTGATCATTTTCTTAATTGCAGAGGTTGGCACACTACATTATATGGCGTGTAATATTAAACAACCTATATAAACAACAGTTTTACACTGCTGCCATTGTCAAAGTCTTGTCTGCTTCGTAGATTTATCGCATAAGAGTTTTGGTGACATCTCATAACATGCGTCACTCTTGAAAAACAATATCCCGGTTTACAGGAGTAGCTGAAGCATGCCTCCATTAGAATATGACGTGCATTTAATCTCTTCACAACAGAAAATGGCATGGATATTAACATTTGTTGGTTTAATTTTGACAATAAAATGAACAAGGTAAAACATTAAATCGATCATACATTACAATGCGCATGTGTAGAAATAATTTCCCGGTTCACGGTTATTCTAGGATACTATGATAATGAATTCGATATTTAACAAAACTGGTAGATGAGTACTTAGCAACTTCCACAAACGCACCTTTTCGATTGTTTCAGCCTCTTTTTGAAGTTTTTCAGTTGCACATCGAAGTAATCCATCCATTTTTTGTTGTGTTTCTGACTGTGGCATTGACTTCAATCTTTGTTCTAGGTCAGCAATTTTATTATGTAAACTCTGCACATACTTTTCTCTCGCACTGTTGTAGTCTTGCCACCTGTTATTCATTTCTATAACCTAAGGGCAAACAGGAACAAAGTCAATTCTTTATTTGATTTAAACAAAATTTGTTATCAAACTATATAATTGACATGAATCGGTCAACGTGTACAAGACCTAAAAAGATAGAGATGCAACAATGAATATAGTGTTGTAATAAAACAAAGACACCGTAATATTTCTAAATCAATCAACATTACATGTACCTGAACAAGACGCATACCCACAGAGAAATAACAAAAAGCATAATAAATATTTTTAGATTAAAGATCAAACCATCTGCTTTCAATAATAAACTTTAGAGTATTTTTAACCATAACTTCATTCTCCTTTGTAGAATCATTTTGATTTCCTCACAGAACAATACTGAAATCAAGATTTATATACTGTGACAGGTCTGCATGTAGGTTCATATAACGTGAAAACTTTTGGTCATTAACATTGATGCCAAAACAGTTTACATTTCTCTATTTACCAAGTACAAATGAGGAACAAGATGTGTACTAGCTCTGTATTTAGAGTGCAAGTGTTTGTTCAAGGTGTCATGAAATGTAGAAACATTTTAAAGTCTGATTGTGTATTGCGCACCTTTCTCAGCTGAAACTGTACTTGGAAATCTAATTATCACATTATGCCAACTTGTTAAAATAGCCAACAAGTGATGCATTTCATAACATGTAATGTCTGTGCTGTCAACTTTTCAACTTAAAATATTCATTACATATTAATAAATGGTGTTCAACATTTCTATTTTGAAACACAAACCCATTAAGGATTATTAACCAATTCACAAATATTCACACAAGATGAATCAGAAGAACTGTATTTTAGTCAAGACTCAACAAATCTAAAGCTATGAATATTTAGTTATATTTCACAAATGAATTGTTTGTCAGTAAAACGTGTTACCTCTTGTAACTTCTCGTGCAGTTTTTGGTTTTCTTCCTTAATGGTAGTCAAATCTTGGTTCTCTTCACTTGCCTTCAACATAAAAATTAATTATGATAAGAGAGACAAAATTTGCCTGAATCTACCTCCTCCTCCTTATGTTCTTACAAAAGATGAAAATTACCTCAGACAAAAACTCTGGAAAATGTTGCTGGGTTTTCAAAAGTTACGAACACTAAAATCTCAAAATAATATTGATGTGAACATGTATATATGTATACTGATGAAGGTGTTATAGAATAAACATGTCCCATGTACATGTAGTGACTGTACTGGATATATTATGACAAGAATAAACAAAAACTAAACTGACATAAAATCACACAAATATTCACTTAATGCCGTTAATATTCAAAATCCCCCCTATTTGTTAGGTTATTCCTGTCCCGAGTCAAACCCCCGATCCTATCGGAGGCCGGACTCGGGATAAGTGTGTTCGAAACCCTAGTGGTATATGGACACGTTAAACAAGTTACTAAGCTAAACACTGTCCAGCATAAATACCATCCAACACTGTCCAACAGTAAATGCAATTCAACACTGTCCAACATAAATACCATCCAACATTGTCCAACATAAATACCATCCAACACTGTCCAACAATAAATACCATCCAACACTGTCCAACAATAAATACCATCCAACACTGTCCAACATAAATACCATCCAACACTGTCCAACAATAAATACCATCCAACACTGTCCAACATAAATACCATCCAACACTGTCCAACAATAAATACCATCCAACACTGTCCAACATAAATACCATCCAACACTGTCCAACAATAAATGCCATCCAACACTGTCCAACATAAATACCATCCAACACTGTCCAACAATAAATACCATCCAGCACTATACAACAATAAATACCATCCAACACTGTCCAACATAAATACCATCCAACATTATCCAACAATAAATACCATCCAACATAAATACCATCCAACACTGTCCAACACTAAATACCATCCAGCACTATCCAATAGTTTTAATTCTATTAATTAACTACATGTATGTTGCCCTTGAAGCTATAGTTTGATATATCTGTCCTCAAAGTGACAGTTTGATGGCAAATATCGGCCTCCCTGGAAAAGTGCTTGAATTTAGTGGTCAAAAAGAATTAAATGCAACAAAAGATATAATTTCAATTCTGTGAAGTTGTAGTTTATGAAATACTGACATTTTATAAATAATCCTGTTTAAACAGATTATGAAAATATGCAACAGTCAGAATACATTAATCGAATACTGCCGAAATGTCACAAATTACCACAGATAACTGCTAATGGCGCCCATGACAATGTATTGTTTTACTTCTGAAAACAAAGCTGAAAATGTTAACTCACAAAGCAAACTTTCTTTTCTGAGAGATGGACCAAACAATTAGAAATAAATCCAGATGGGGGCATGTTATAATAAGAAAATGACATTAACATCAGAACATGCAGTTCAAAAGGTTGCTGCCTCCTTGTAAAATGTTAATATCTAACCCAGATATGTACTAGCATGTATGTGCTTTTTTTTCGGTGAACCGCTCCAAATTATGGGTTTAAATTACCTTCACGAAATTATGCATATTTGACTATAATCCTACCGGACATTTGCAAATTCAATAGCACCAATACCACCCTCGCCCTCTTCTGACCCTGGTTTGGCTGCCTTGCATTTGACAGTGCGGGCAATCCCTTCTTCCCACCCCCCTTTTTCTTGTCCTGGATGGAGGCGTTAGCGAGAGCCGACACCTGCACCCATGACAGGCGTGTACTACAACTGCTTTTTCCTCATGTGTACGTTAAACCCTATGACCTGACCCTACCTGTTGCAGTGTGACAGTTGTGGGTAAATTCTCCTCACTGACTGGTTCTTCTTGTTTCTTGATCTTCTTCTCTGATTCCTCCAGCCTCATTTCCAGAGTCTGACAGTCAACAACAAAGTTGTGCAGCTTTCCACGCAGACTGCCAATTTCCCCCGACATAGAATGACACAAAACATTCTGAAGTTGAGAGTCTTTCTGAACCCTCTTAATACAATCACGCAGGTTGGCAATTTCCTTGTCCTTATCACTGGAAGATGAATGTAGTGTATTCTCAAATTCCACCACCTTTTTCTGCACACTGTCAATCTCCCCTTGAAGATTAGCATTTTCAGTTGTTAATTTGTCAACTATCTGAAAATTCAATAAAATAAATAAATGTGCAAAATATATGTACTAAAAAATGTATCTGTATCTATAATGACCTTTTAAATTAGATTTACTAAATGAGTATTTGTTAAATAAATTTTCTGGACAAGGCACTTTGCTTTGAGCAACCCGACTTGTAAAACAACATAAATGTCCTGATAATATACTGAACCAAAAAGAAAATAAGTTTGACAGCAGATATATGAATAGGTTAAAACAAACCAAATTATGTTTATGTTTATATTGAACGGGTGTTGTATGGTGCATTTGTTTGGAAAATAGAAGGAAAAATTTATTGATAAATTAACATTTTATTCTTATTGACTATAAAGTTGATGAACTAAAAAAAACCTTCACTTCAAAATATTCAGAACATGTTGATCCATGCTTGCATACATGTACAAATCAACTTTCACTTTGTCGCTTTAGTACATTACACACACGGTGAGTAAAATCAATAAATCTGGACACTCAAGATGACAGGAGAACATATACTGAACAAAATATGAAACTTCCGCTAACTTTGCTTGAACATAACTTGATGAAAACAAACCTGGGGAATAATTGTTATATATGCGTTTAAAGAGTGTTCCATGATGCATCGTTTGGTGCAAAAAATCATGGCCATAGGTTAACAG
Organism: Gigantopelta aegis; assembly: GCF_016097555.1. Classification (NCBI taxonomy): domain Eukaryota; kingdom Metazoa; phylum Mollusca; class Gastropoda; order Neomphalida; family Peltospiridae; genus Gigantopelta; species Gigantopelta aegis. The sequence continues at coordinate 39,194,819 of NC_054708.1, read as the reverse complement.
AAACTGGGAGAAATTTTGACCAAGTGTGGTAGGGGTTAAAAAAACAAACCACCCACTCAATAACGGGTATGACCACCTCTTGAATTGACCACTGCAGTGCATCACAGGTGCATAGAATTGACTAAAGTGTTGATTTCTGCCTGTGGAATATTGTTCCATTCCTGAATGAGCGCTTGACGAAGTCCGTTGACGTTAGCGGGTGGGTTGGGACGACGCCTCAATCGTCTGTCCAGACTATCCCAGACATGCTCAATGGGGTTGAGATCGTTTCGGGGGTGGGGGTTCTGTCATGGTCTGGGCAACCATTGCCCATGGTTATCGTTCACCACTAGTTGTCACTGATGGCAATTTAAATGCTCAACGTTACCGTGATAACATTCTCGCTCATCACGTCATTCCTGTGTTCCATAACAACGCCAACATCTCAATTTTTCAGCATGATAATGCCACCTCTCATACAGTTAGAGACACTGTAAATTTTCTTAGGACAAATAACATTGATTTCATTGATGACTGGCCTGCTAAAAGTCCTGATCTCAACCCCATCGAGCATGTCTGGGATAGTCTGGACAGACGATTGAGGCGTCGTCCCAACCCACCCGCTAACGTCAACGAACTTCGTCAAGCGCTCATTCAGGAATGGAACAATATTCCACAGGCAGAAATCAACACTTTAGTCAATTCTATGCGCCTGCGATGCACTGCAGTGGTCAATTCAAGAGGTGGTCATACCCGTTATTAAGTGGATGTTTTTTTTTTTAACCCCTACCACACTTGGTCAAAATTTCTCCCAGTTTCTGTTAACCTATGGCTATGATTTTTGCACCAAACAATGCATCATGGAACACTCTTTAAACGCATATATAACAATTATTCTCCAGGTTTGTTTTCATCAAGTTATGTTTAAGCAAAGTTAGCGGAAGTTTCTTATTTTATTCAGTATACAACTTGAATTAACCATTGTGAAATTCTATAGCAAACAACATGACAACACTGAACAATCTTTGTAATGTAGGTACTTTTATATACGGGTGGGACATAGCTCAGTGGTAAAGTGCTTGTTTGATACACAGTCAGTTTGGGATCGTTCCCTATTGGGTTATTTCTAATTCCAGCCAGTGCACCACTACTGGAATATCAATGGCTGTGGTATGTGCTATCCTGTCTGTGGAAAAAATTTGCAGGTTTCTTCTCTAAGACTATATATGTCAAAATTATCAATTTTTTGATATCCAACAGCCAATGATTAATAAATCAATGTGCTCTAATGGTGTTGTTAAACAAAACAAACTTCTTTTTACATATATACATGTAGTCCTACCTCTTGCAACATGGAATTACTTTTAAATCCTCCAACATCTGAAGGAGTCCCAATCATGTTCCGCAATCTGGCATTTTCTTTTGCCAAATTGTCTAAAATCTGCTTGGAGATGCCTGGAATAAATAATTCATTTTCACCAAAGGTCACACTGTTTGATAAACCATTTATTGCAAGCCTATTCTGCAAATTTCTAATGAGCGTTTCCAAAGTTTTTTTTTGCCGTTGGAGTGTTAAGATTTCTTGCCTCGATTCACTGAGAAGCTTGGACACAGTTTCCACTCCCTCATTCCGGATTCTCTGTGACTGCAACTCACGTTTCAGTTCATTGATAAACACTTTCATGTGATCCAGTTTTTCCTTATATGCATCACGTTCTAGCTTAATAGTCTCCATAACATTAGGACTTGTGAAATGCGATTCATCATTTGGATCTGTCTTTGGCTGAATATCCATTCTGTCCTCAAACTACAGATGTGTATGTAATAACCTAAAATAAAAATAAAAACGAAACATTTTTTTTATATAGCAACACAATAGCAGGGCTTCTAGATTATTGTATCCCCACTCCCATGGCTAGTGATATTCAATATTGAGCTAGTAAATAACTACTATTGCCATGCCCGATGGCTAGTGAATTGTTTTTTGTTTTGGGTCAAATGTTGCAGTAAGGTCTATTTTGTAAATATGAATATCCTGACCCACCCCAACCCCCCAATGTCAGGCATCGAAATAAGCATTGTGTTTGGTAACCCATTTACAGGTTACCACAAAATATAGTCTGGTAACCTATAGGTTTCCACAACTATATGAAAGTTAGAATTGAATTCCTGTTACTACGCGGTCATTCTGAAATTGTAACGGTGCGTGCGAACATCAATACGAGAAATGAAATCCGGAAGTAAATTTATCTAGTGGGCGCTGCTTAAACGTGGATTGCCAAAATTGTTTTACAACTGCACAAGTGCGCACGAACATCGGTGCAATTTTGTATGAGAAAAAAAAACGCGGACATAAATTCATTTAGTGGGTGCTGCTTAAACGCGGAGTGACATGCGCGCAAACATCGCTGCAATTCCTGACGAGAAAATAAAATGCAGAAGTCCTGAATGCATTGCCTGGTTTACGTTCGGAAACGAAACTACCATTCGTTGAAATTTTTTATCGAGAATGAAACACCGTTCTCGACTTTTCTAACATGTGGTAACCTCCTGGTAACCTGAACGACCGTTCTCGACTTATTTCGATGTCTGAATGTTAGTGTTTTTAAGCTCTCTCTCTCTCTTTATGTGACATATATCTGATTATTACTATTATTTAGTAAAATTGTATAATTTTAAAGTAAAGTAGGGCTTGTGAATTTGTAATCGTGGCTAATAAATTTTTAACATGACTGATCCCATGGTTAGTAGATTTTTAACATGACTGATCCCATGGCTAGTAGATTTTTAACATGACTGATCCCATGGTTAGTAGATTTTTAACATGACTGATCCCATGGCTAGTAGATTTTTAACATGACTGATCCCATGGCTAGTAGATTTTTAACATGACTGAGTCATGGCTAGTAGATTTTTAACATGACTGATCCCATGGCTAGTAGATTTTTAACATGACTGATCCCATGGCTAGTAGATTTTTAACATGACTGATCCCATGGCTAGTAGATTTTTTTTAAATTCTAGAAGCCCTACAATAATGATGAACTAGAATACCGAAAGATTATAAACCAAAACATAAAACTTGCAAACAGCAATTATTCCTCAATACATTTACTTCAATGACTGAATAAAAACAATATTCTGGACATAAACCAAATGTTTGAAGTCCAATATAGCCAATGATTAATCAAGTCAATGTCTTCTAGTGACACGTGTCGTTAAACAAAACAAACTTTAACTCATTTTGTGTGCTTGTGAAATCATGCTGTCTGATATCTAGTTCTGACAAAGATATTGCTTGTAAATGTCAAATCGTCAAATTACTGTATATTGTACGTTACACCAATGAATAATAATTTTTCAGTGAAAAAATATGATTTCATTTCCCTGGTTATGAATGCCTATTGAAACAGTTATATCCCTTACGGAAATGACTTATATTTTTCACTTATAAGTGAAGTATAAGTTGTTAATACTTTTCAAGTATAAGTGACTTATAAGTAAATGATTACGATTTTGTATGCAAATGAGGTATCACTTATACAAAGTATATGTGACATATAGGTGAAGTGTTAACCATATACTCTGTATATAAGTGAAGGTAAGTCATTCGCTTATATTTAACAGAAGTGTTAGATATATATAAGTGACATATAAGTGAAGTATAAGTGAAATATAAATGAAGTATAAGTGATTCACTGATATTTAACAGAATTATAACTGTTGTACAAGTGAAGTATAGGTGAAATATAAGTGAAGTATAAGCAATTCAATGATATTTAAAAAACAAAAAACCTGTATTATAAGTGAAATATAAGTAAGTATAAGTGATTCACTGATATTTACAAACATTGCTGTATACCGGGTAAGTGAAATATAAGTGATTCACTGATATTTTACAAAAAATGCTGTATAAGTGACTTATAAGTGAAGTATAAGTAAAATATAAATGAAGAATAAGTGATTCATCGATATTTAACAGAAACTGCTGTATAGGCGAAATATAAGTGAAGTATAAGTGATTCACTGATATTTTACAAAAAACGCTGTATAAGTGAAGTATAAGTGAAATATAAGCTAAGTATAAGTGATTCATTACATTTCACAAAAATTGATATATATATATATATATATATATATATATACTGACACACAATGAAAACGCAAAACAGATATTTTTCAATATTTTGTTGTGATTAATGAAAAATATATTTATTGGATTTAAAATAACAATTTATGAGAGGAAGCCATTGATTGGTACTTTTGTCTGGGTTTTAATCCTGGTTTTGTTCTCGTTACACATACAATAGCAGAACTACACAAAATGGTGTGAAATACGTTCACTACATGCTCAATCATGCTGCATGCAATGCACGTGAAATGCCAGTATGTGAACACATAAAAGTCACGTAACAGTGTCATTAAGAATGCCACGACTCAGAGAAGAACAAAGGGAGCGAGCGTTGGGCATGGTTCAAGGGGGAACTTCGCAAAGCAAAGTTGCTAGGACCTTTAGAGTCCATCCATCAACTATTGGACGACTTGTTGAATGTCATCAACAGACCGGGAGTGTCCGTGATCGACCTCGACCTGGTCAACGTCCTGTTAACGACCCCACGCCAAGATCGGCAGATTCAACAACACCACCTCCGTGACCAGTTCAGAACTGCGCCGATGACAGTAAGCAACACGATAGGATGTTATGGAAGGCCTATCCATCCGATGACGGTCATCCATCGACGGCTGGACTCGGATGCAGACGCCCGTACAGCGGTAACATCATGACACCGCGACATCGTGCTGCGAGACTACAGTTTGCTCTCCAGAATGGTAATCATCCACCAGCCTTTTACTCAGATGAGTCCCGTTTCTCTGTCTCCTTTGCCGATGGAAGAGCACGTGTGTACAGGAGACTCCATGAATGGTATGCTGACGGATGTGTGAGGGAACATGATCGGTTTGGCGGCGGTTGTCTGATGGTATGAGGGGCAATCAACTGATTTCAGGAGTGATCTCAACATTGTCCACGATTCCCTTACAGCCCAGCGTTATGTTGACGTTATTCTAAGACCAGTTCTCCAGCCACGTTTGCACCATCACCGAAGACCAGGAGGTCCCCTTCTGTTTCAACAAGACAATGTCCGTCCACATACTGCAAGAATTACCCAGGCATTCCTACAACAAGCCGGTATCACCGTTATGAACTGGCCTGCCGTTTCACCGGATTTGAACCCAATTGTACACATGTCACCACCAGCCACCACCTGGCAACATCGCTGAGCTTGCACAGGCGTTGCAGGAGGAGTGGAGGAACATTCCTATGGCTTATTTGAGATGTTTGTGCCAATCCTTTCACCGCCGTCTTCACGCATGCTCACGGGCCAATGGTGGACACACCAGATACTGACCTTGATATGGAGGGGTTGAACTTTTTGATTACGAATGCAACTCGATTACTGATAACTGGCCATGTTTCCATGTGAATGTATCTCATGAATACCAGTCATTAATGTCATATTACATTATCTATCAATTCATTAATAGTTTGTCGTTATTTGCAATGAAAAGTTGTTTTTGCGTTTTCATCGTGTCAGTATATATATATATATATATATATATATATATATATATATATATGTACAGTGGACTCTGTCTAAACCGGATTCTGTGTAATCCAGACCTCTGCATAAACCAGTCCATTTCTAAAGCCCCATCCAGCTACTGTTTATCTCTTAGGTATAAATCTCTGCCTAATCTGTACTCTGTCTACTCTGGGTTACTCCACCTCAGAGTGAGCACCGTCAGTGTACTCTGACGGTACACCACATTTTGGCAGAGTGTCCTCATCTCAAAGAGACTCGAAAAGATATATTTGGAGAAACAAATGTGATGGAATCATTTCGATTCCATCCAGAATTTGTATTACAATTTTTACGCGATGCTGAATTTTACTCTAAATTTTTATTTTATATATCTGTGATATTTGAATTTTTGCACAGTTCTTTACACTGTGTTTTAATTTAACTATTGAATTTTTATATTCATGTTGATCATCACATTGTTGATGCATTTACCATAGTTTGACACCCAATAGCCGATGTATTTTTCGTGCTGGGGTGTCATTAAACATTCATTCATTCATTCATTCTGTCTACTCCGGACTCCGGATCAAAAATCAAGAATAAAAGAACCGTTCATGCATTAATTACCTCTGTCACGGTGTCACGGGGATCCTATAATACCCGTAACTGAATGAAACACGATTATCCAAATATCTCTCCTAACTGTATATCTATTAGATCTCTCTGTATCGGGCAGTATATACCCGCGTGGCTCGTCTCTAGGTATGAACAGAGATAAGATCTTATATAAAGTATATATAATATAGCACGTTTAGTTCACTAGAAAACACAACAAAAACATAATACACTTTGGAATCTGTATTAATCTACGCTGACAAATGTACTGCCGCAGTAGTTATCACAATAAAGACAATAACCTACAGTTTACCTAGGTCCTCTAGGATGATTGGTTAAGCTTTATATATATTAGAACAGTGAGCCTACAGTTTACTGCGTCAGATTACCGGCAGCACCGTCTAAATAATATTGGTATAATACAGTATTAAAATATTTAAAGTCACATCAATCACATCAAGGTTATACAACAGAGCAGAAATAATATTTACCAAGTCCAAACGGACGCGTTCCCTGGAAGCCTTCCAATATGTTTCTCCCCCATATCTCTAAAACCCTAGCTATTTATTATAAAAACCGAATATCGCCTGGGGGTACATCGCGGCACCGAATACCTACAAGTGATATTTCCACAGCGACCAAGACGGGAATTTTCTCTTAGATGGCCAGACTCACTGTCGCCTAGTCGCCAAAATCACGGTCGTAAAAACCGCACTCGCGGAAGTATTACGTAACTACTGGCCACATGGCCTCCGCATCTGGTCTAGGTGTGTATTGAAAACAGCACGACCACCGTCGCGCAGAGGTATTACGTAACAAAGTGCCCACCTGGGCTTAAGTGCATATTGGAACTGCACACAGCCCTCTAAAACAATTAATATCGCCCCAGGTGAAAACAAATTTAAGAGCATGTTCCGTCACACACCCCCACCTCAAAAAGGATATTTCCTCTACTCTAGGAATAGGGAAATATACTACATTAAAACAAAAGGTGCATTAACCGACACATCCAGGCATTTATAACACATAGTAATAAGGTGACTACCAGTAATCACACTGAGTCTCTGAGTCCCTGGTATACAATAAAATATATAAAAACATGGTTGGTGGCTTTCATTCTGTGAATGAAAGTGAGCGATTATGGTCCGTAAAGACAACCACTTTATGCACGGCCGATTTCACGTAGATCTGAAAATGCTTCAGAGCTTGTACCATGGCCAAAGCTTCCTTCTCTATCGTGGAATAGTTCACCTGGTGTTTGTCAAACTTTTTGGAGAAGAAACTTACAGGATGGTCCAGTCCATTTTCGTCTTCTTGGAACAGCACAGCTCCAGCTTCCACGTCACTGGCATCCACAGCCAGCTTGAAAGGCATTCGGTAGTCTGGTGCTGCCATCACAGAAGACGAGGAGCGCATCTGCTTGAGACGGTTGAATGACTTCTCGCATTCATCTGACCACTGGAACTTCGTTTCCTTCTTTTTCAGTGTCGCACGTTTTCCAGGTTTTCTCCGATAAGCATGCTGTCGAATCGGTGTAGCGCTGGATTCCCAGTGCACATCCTGGATTAAGGTATTGGTAACCGTTGGAAGGTCCTGACAAATGGAAACATGGTCTTGAATCAACATAGTCAACTTTGCTCGCTGGGGGCCGTCAAGGTGCAAGTCCGGACTCAAGTCTGCTAGAATCTGGCTGTTGGTTAATTTGATCTCTGCAGTCTTGATGTCATCACAGGAAATTAGCTCTCAATTGGGACAGGTAACTCTGGAACTATCGGCAGTCTGTCAAAATAACCTTTTAGCAAATTGATGTGACAATACCTACTTTTCCTAACCCTATCAGGAGTGTTTATCACATACCCTGTCTCATTAACCCGTTTGTGCACAACATAGGGACCGAAATACCTGTTCTGTAATGAACCCCGTTTAACGGGAAGGTACAGCAGCACCTTATCCCGTTTAAATTCCCAACTCCTAGCCTTCCTATCAAACACTGATTTTATTTGGCTCTGAGCATAGCTCAGATGCTTCCTAGCTAGTTCCGTCGCCGGCAACCTCCTATCTCTAACTCTCTTATTCATTAATACTCCCTCAGTTAACAATGTAGTGCGAGCTGCCAACAAACTTGGATCAGCCCCCTGCTCTAGGATTAACTCTTGTCTATTACAAGGTAAGTCCCCTCTATCAAACACAACTGGTTCATTTCCCCTCTGCGGGAGGTCAACAGGTTCCACCACATTTAGTTCCTCAGTTGACTTATCTACCATTTTACTGATAACCTCATCCACTCCAATTTCATGGCTCACACACATATCAGACAAATCACAATTTTCCTCTGGGTCTCGTGCTACCTTTCTGGCCATAGCCCTAGTCATTACACATGCAGGATAACTAATCTCATCAACCTCACACTCTTTTATGGGTAAAGGGCTGTCTTCAATTAACAATTTGTCACCTTGGGGCTGGCAACACTGACTAGACAAATCGTTACCCAACAAAACTCCTATGTTTTCAACAGGTCCTTCACAACACCCATAACGACTGGTCCCGTCACAAACTTTGAACACAAGAAAACGTTATGTAACCGGACAACCATATTTTCTCCAGTAACCGAGGTTAAGGCCAAACTACGTCCTGTATCTGAATTTTCAATACCAGCTAAACACTTTGACGTTATAAGTGACAGGTTACACCCTGTATCTCGATAGATTGATATTGCCTTAGGACTCAATTCTTGTTTCACATCACAAACCATACCAGTGGACACGTACGGGTTTACTTTCTCTGCCATGGAACTAACCATTAACGCTCGCGCTAGCGGAGCTGACCTCACTAAACCGATCACTTGCGCATTATCGCGTTTCCTTTTAAAACAGCCCCCGACAAGATGGTTATCCTTTTTACAGTAACTGCAATGTGGACGAAAAGTTTGTACATTGGCTGATAATGCAGGTTTATCCTTACTTTGCCCACCAGGTGTACATTCCTTGCCTGACTAGCTGACCAACTAGAAGACTCTCCCCAGTAGTTACTTTCCCGGGAAAAACCTGGCTGAAATTTCTTCTTATCACCCTGTTGGAAGAACATATCTACCTCCTGGTCGTCAAATACAGGCACTGATCTATAAGCCTCCGACATGTTAAAAACATTTCCTGCCTCACATCTAACTTCTTCAGTATTCAACTTTAACTCATGTTCCACTTTTAATTTTTCTAACTGGAATTCTCTATCCCTATCTTCTCTTTCTCTCTCTCTCTCCCTCTCTTCTCTCTCTCTCTCTCTCTAATGCACGTTCTTCTCTTTCGTACTCAAGTTTTTTAAAAGCTAATTGTTGTTCCACACTTAACTCATTTATCTCTATCTCTGGAACAATCTCACTGTCTTCCATAACAGGCCTATCATCAAAAACTTCCTGGATAATAATTGTCTTTATATCACCTAAGGTTTTAGCTGATGTTAAATCAATTTCTCGCTCACCCGCGATTTCAACTAATTCGGCCTTACGTGCTCGCTTAATCTCCACTACACTGAGCGTAGGCCTATCCAGCAAATTCTTATCCATGTTTAGGTATGACGCACTTATTATTAATTAATTTTCTAGTGAACAACGTTGCTACTTCTAATTATTTGTAAAAATAATTTATAAAGCCCCCATTTACAAACAATACTTTTTTAAATATGCATGTCCCGTTTCAGATCCGGGACGAGCGCCCCAATTTCACTCCTATCACGGGGATCCTATAATACCTGTCACTGAATGAAACACGATTATCCAAATATCTCTCCTAACTGTATATCTATTAGATCTCTCTGTATCGGGCAGTATATACCCGTGTGGCTCGTCTCTAGGTATGAACAGAGATAAGATTTAATATAAAGTATATATAATATAGCACGTTTAGTTCACTAAAAAACACAACAAAAACACAATACACTTTGGAATCTGTATTAATCTACGCTGACAAATGTACTGCCGCAGTAGTTAATTAACTACAACAAATAGTAACAACCCAGAACTGATCACTTAATTAGTTAATCACTAGGTGTCTAGTTTATACAATATTCTAATCACTTCACCGTGACACAACACCCACACGTGTGATAATTGAGAAACGCTTCCAGGAGAACTTAATTAATAAAGGAATTACAACTCTATTCCTAACTGGTTAATTTTTAATTAACCCTTATCTACTCCTTCAGTAACCTTGTAATACAGAATTAATACTGGTACCTATCACAATAAAGACAATAACCTACAGTTTACCTAGGTCCTCTAGGATGACTGGTTAAGCTTTAAATATATTAGAACAGTGAGCCTACAGTTTACTGCGTCAGATTACCGGTAGCACCGTCTAAATAATATTGGTATAATACAGTGTTAAAATATTTAAAGTCACATCAATCACATCAAGGTTATACAACAGAGCAGAAATAATATTTACCAAGTCCAAACGGACGCGTTCCCTGGAAGCCTTCCAATATGTTTCACCCCATATCTCTAAAACCCTAGTTATTTATTATAAAAAATCCGAATATCGACTGGGGGTACATCGCGGCACCGAATACCTACAAGTGATATTTCCACAGTGACCAAGACTGGAATTTTCTCTTAGATGGCCAGACTCACTCTCGCCAGCCAGTAAGGGTTTTCCATCTCTGTATAGGCATACAATGTGGCTGCCAATCCACAGGTTTTCAAGGATGCATCTGTGACTATCAATAAACAATCATTTGGTCTCGGAATTGTTATGGTCATGTTGTAAGACAGGCTAGACTGAACCTTTAAGAATGATTCTATTAAGTCATCTGTCCAAAGTATTTTATCTTTGGATTATTTACCAGCTGTTGCTTTGTCTAATGGATGCAGTATAAGTCTGCATAGCCTGGGAAAACACGGATGAGGGCCTTGTATGCACCGATAAAGGAACATAGTCCTAAATTGTACTGTTGGCGGAGGTGATACTGCTGACAATGCAGCAATTTTGTGTGGGCTTGCATACAAGGTGCCTTTGGACCAAATCCATCCGAAAATGTTAGTAGTCTTTGGGCAGATAACAATTTTGGATGCTGTTAGTCCGAGGTTGTTACATTTTAATGCGGCTAGCACAATGCTCCAATTTGTTAACGTTTCTTCGGGAGTGTCTCCACCACAGAAAACATCATCTGCCAATCTGGCAACACATCCACGTTGAATTAGGTCAGCAAGCACCCTGGACATCAGTTCCTCAAGATAGGTTTCCGAGCCAGGTATACCCATGGCGCAGGGGGTGTATATTCTGATACCTTTGAATGGGGTAGATACTAGTACTCCACAAAACTTCATGGAATTATGTGATTGTGGAATCTGGTAAAATGCTTTTAGCAGGTCTGTTTTGATGATATATTTCCACTGTCCAATTTCATGTAAGACGTTGTCAATGTTTGGCATGAGTGATGGTTGGGGCTTACTGTACTGACCTACTTCTCCAAAGGTCACAAGACGACTGCTTCCATTTGGTTTGCGGACCAAGAATGAGAGGTTGAGATATTCCACTGTCACATTAATTTGTTCTGGGGTAGCAAAAATGCCCATAGCTTCTAGTTCATCAAACTTAGCTTGGAGTTCAACGAAAGTGTCTTTATTATAACTGGGCAGCCGACCTTTCCTTTGGGGTGGTAGTGTGGGGCCCATGTCTCACCACTTAGGCATCAAGTTGGAATGTATTATCCTCTCTGGTCAGTTGACAATGAACTTCTATGACATCCAGTGGTGTGACACCATCTGCTTGGCATGCCATTTGAGATGCAGGACTTATTGGCAGTTTTATGCTTTGAGCAAATGAAGTGCCCCTGCGCGTGCTGTAACCTCACCGTGGTGCAGGGGTATAACATTCTCTTTGCACAGTTCTTTACACTGTTTTTATTTAAATTTTGAATTTTTATATTGGTGTTGATCATCACTTTATTTGTTTGCATTACCATAGTTTGACACCCAATAGCCAATGTATTTTTCGTGCTGGGGTGTCGTTAAACATTCATTCATTCATTCAAATGAAGCGCGTACCATATTGGTAGTAGCACCGGTGTCTAAAGTCAAATGCACGGGATGTGTATAAAATGTGTTCAAGAATGGAGATTGTACGACATCTACCCGACGAACAGTTGGCTGATCAATGAAGGGATCATTGTCATTTTCACACTGAAACTCATCCTCATCTGGTAGGCACTCCTCATCATCAGTGACAAAACGAGAATGACCATACATCAAACGTCTGTCAGATTCAGGAAGGTGTTTATAACTGCTTAAGTAATGGGTGTTGTATGTGGGCCAGCCGGCTGCTTTACACAAAGTACAGTTCTTGGACTGTTTCTGGCTGTGTGAGCCAGGGTTGAGGAAAAGCCCTTTTTTCTTGGTCTGGGACAGATTCTCGATCTCTGAGACCGAAATTATTTTTTAAAAACATGTGTTTGCCTGTCCCCCTTTTGTCATTCTTGTCAGTCCGAAGCATCTGTCCATTTCTATTATTGGAACAAATTCTTATCTGTCAAGTGGCCCGCCTGCCCACACATCGGTATCTTGCGCATGATTTAAAATAATAAATAAATAGTGGTCAATATGGCTGGTGTTTTAGACATCTGTGATTTTAAAGTCTGCCTAAGTATATATCGCCAGTCACTGAAGTCGGACCTACAGTAGTGTCAATCCACTGCCACTAGGCTAGACATCTATCTGTCAAAGTCGTTGAGCTGGTCAAGAGATTAAACAGACGTTAACAATAACACCATTCTTGGTGAGAGAGCCATCAAGGTATTACACTCCAATTAAAACAAAGAACCCAGAGTTTGCAACTGGTTACAATCAACACCTATGTACGGAGCTTTGTCGGGTCAAGTGTCCTAGTCCGAAGCAAGAGGCTTTTGTGCAATACAAACCGCTTGAAATAGCATAAAATATACTGAAATAATCAATAAATGTATTTATTGTTGACTGTTCAATGTAGTGTATCCAACAATTATAAAGGATTATAAAATTAACAAAAGGTTTCCACCTTTTTTGTTAAAGGTAGGGTCAACTCAAACAAGAGCCTTATGTGTTGGAAAGATGCATACCCGGACCACCAACACATCTGATACTTTAGCAAATGAAAAACGCATAATTTTAGAGTTAATAAAAAAACCATGATTATTCCTGCTAACTGGGGGCAGCCATTTTGTTTCGTTTTTGTGAAGTCCGGTGGGATAGCTTGGGGCAAAGTGACGTCAGCTCCTGACCATCTCCTGTATGTACAGTGTAAACAAAAGCAGTAATTTTCGACAAGGCGCTTCTCTTTGATCATAAATGATGTAATAATATAATAAACTATTTAACTAAATATTGCATTAACGGAACAAAATGGGGTTATAGTATTTTTCTCTGTTAAATAATCCAAAGGAAAAACGTACACTATTAGGCCTATTGATATGCTACATTGGAGCAAAAACGACAACCCACGATACCCAAGTGATAATTTTCTTCCTGACATTACGCGTTAAGTATTACGTAACCACCAGCTTGCCAGAGGGCGTACTCACTGAGATGGTACAAAATGGCTGCGCCTGTTATATATAATAGCCGTCACATTTAACCGTTTTATTAATTAACTATACGATTATACGTGTTGATATTAAGCAATAATGTGCATTATATATCGTTGAATATGCATACCAGGCCAAATGCCTTAATTGTCCTCTCCTTTAACAAGTGGGAGTAAGCAGAACAGCTACATGTACTGGTTATCTCTAGAGCCAGTAGAGGTCAAATTTCATCCAATCAACGATGATGTTATGAATCTTTATGTCTAAACGTGCTAGCTCAGGCTGTCAAATGCTTCAATGGTGCCATCTTTTATTAATTTTTAGGACACAGTACTGAATACTTGTACTTTTTATACATATATGGGAATTAAAATTCATAACTTTTATTCCTTTTTTATATTATTTATTCCATTATGTAAAATATATACAATTTGTGGGGGGTTTTCACTGATATGATAAAAAATTTAATTGTTTCGTGTTTTCATGTTTATTGTTTCGCGTTCATAATTCAAGATAAAACTAGGCAAATATCGTCTTTTAAATGTTCTTTTTTTATTCCTCTCCCCCTCCCTTTCGGTGGTGATGACATCAAGTGGGACTGATTGACAAATTTATTTTTCCCCACCCCTGGTGTGAACCCCTCTGTTGAGAAGTGGGGTATCTTTTACTATACAGTGAGAAGGAAAGAAAGAAAGAAGTGTTTTATTTAATGACGCACTCAACACATTTTATTTACGGTTATATAGCATCAGACATATGGTTAAGGACCACACAGATTTTTTTTTAGAGGAAACCCGCTGTCGCCACATAGGCTACTCTTTTACGACAGGCAGCAAGGGATCTTTTATTTGCGCTTCCCACAGGCAGGATAGCACAAACCATGGCCTTTGTTGAACCAGTTATGGATCACTGGTCGGTGCAAGTGGTTTACACCTACCCATTGAGCCTTGCGGAGCACTCACTCAGGGTTTGGAGTCGGTATCTGGATTAAAAATTCCATGCCTCAACTGGGATCCGAACCCAGTACCTACCAGCCTGTAGACCGATGGCCTGCCACGACGCCACTGAGGCCAGTACAGTGAGAAGGATGCAGTGTGACTTTTGTGTCATCTATGCTACGTAGCTCATCCAATAGATATGGAAGTGCTTGGGAAATCTCTGGTTTCAAGGAAGCAACAGATTGATTTCTTAGTTCTGTGCCATACTTCTGCTGTACAAGTTGCGGGAGACCACTGTGAATAAGTTGGAGTCACAAATGATCACAATGTTTTCAAGAGTTGGTGTAAGATCTTCATACGAATCAATGGCTTGCATGTCCATGGTGTGTAATTCCACCATCCACTAGCAGTCAACAAATTGTCTGCAATAAATGCCACTAAATGCTGATATAAGTCTTTAGGTTGCAGTTTAATGTCACACAAAGGTCAAGGACTGGAACCCATAGTTGTGACAAATCTCAAGAGAAGTGGAATTGTTTATTATTGAGTTGCTTGATATCACTGAACAATAATTAGCTATCTGTCCAAGCAAGAGGTTGAGTTGAGCATTTTTTTTAGCAGCTGTTTTTCATTGAGCCTTGGGTACAGCTATGTTATCGTTCTGAAATCCCCTTTCAGGATTAGCGGCGGTCTTTTTTTGCCATGTGGTCCCTTTTGTTATGAACAGTGTGAAGTTATTGTCAAGCGACAAAATATACATTAAGTTTTGTTTCCATTTTTCAAATGAATTAATGGTCTCCTTTTTAGTGAGCTGCCATTGTTTGGGGGCTCTACTATTAGCCATGATTAATATGAAATGTTGTTAAGTTGGTTAGATTTAACAGTTTGTCACAAATAACCGCAGAGAAGTTACGAGATCGTGTTTACCTCAAGAACAGGAATGCTACTGTCAATACATGTGCTTGAAATTTAGACAATGTTCTGTTGAATACTTCGTGTAATGTGAAAAGGTCAAAGATGCTGATAACATTGATTTCTTTGTGTTGAAATCTTTAAAGGCGTATATTACAAATGCTGCCACCATGCCAATGACAACATCAATGTTTTATAACAGAGAGAGGATACTCAAAAAAACAGAATTGTAATGGAAAACGAAACTGGACTTGAATTTAAAATGAAATAATATTAATGAACAAGTTCAATTAATATACTGGCGATAACTTTTAGTTTTGCGTAACAATACAAAACTTGTATATTTATTTCTGAATTAGAGTTTAGAAACGCTTTTTTAATGTGGCAGAATGTAGCTAGCGTCTTACAAATAATGACGTAAGGCATTGTGTATGACGTCATACGGCAAAAGCCTCGTTAGGTTGACAATACTCATTTGCGTACACAAAACTGGAATAAATAATCATTTTCCAGATATTCCTGTAGGATTGCAGGATAAAAGAAATAACTGGTTACTATATATAAATACATGTATAAATAGTCAGTATAAATATATAAAAACCATCACTGCTGCAACAAAGTGTGGGGGGGGGGGGGGCACACGCTACAAAATGGGGGCACATCCCCACCCCACTACCTATGCCAGTAAAAGTTATTCAGTCTTCTGTTCTATATTTTAAGGGAGCAGGTCAACTTGCCCCAGAATCAACTAGCCCCCTACCAACTCACTCCACACTCATATCATTACATCTTATTCATTAAATATACCAATATTTTAAACAATAATGTGCATTAAATATTGTTGAATATGCTACCAGTTGGAGTCCAAAAGCCTTGCCTGATCATTCCTTTAAGGATATGTGGGACAAACTCACAAATGTCGTTAAAATAGGCTCAACAGATTATTGTTTATCCGATATTAAGATCTCCCCAATATAAAACCATTTAATACCGCAGTTTTACTGTAATATTAATAAATAAAATGACACCAAAGTAGTAGACATCTGTAAAGTCTGGAGCAAGTTGTGCAAAACACTGGGGCGAGTTGGTTTTGGGGCGAGCGGGTTTTGGGGCGAGTTGACTAACATTCTATTTTAAGAGTTATGTAGGGACAGGTGACTCCAATGACATTTTTCACTCATCCTGAATAAAATATCTATCAAAGATGATTAGCAGAGACTGGGAGAGAAACGTGTTATGGCAGGATCATACATAATAGATAACAATCCATTTTGTATCGTAAATTACAATTAATGATTGAATCATCAATGTATTGTATTACATTGTAATTTACGATACAAAATGGATTGTTATCTATTCAAAGCACAGAATAATAAAACTGAAGACATTAATTTTGTCAGATTCACAGCTTACCTTAAATCTGTGATTATAACTGTTGAAAGGAAGAAACTTAGTCTGAAGAACGAAAATTAAACAAATTGGGAACTTGCTACGTTCTCAATATATAACAGGAAATGAAATTATCAATCACGTGATCTGAGTGTCAATTCCATTGGTCAATTTACGTTGGAAACACGGATGGGGAATCCCCCCAACACCACTCTGAGCTCTCACTTTCGGTGTCCGTTCCAGAAAAATATAGAAGCCACGGTGACGTCACATGTTTTGATCACGTAGTACCGCAAAAGCCACTGTTGACATTAGTTGTAATGAACAAGCGAATATTTGTTCGTCAATGGCGGACAACCAGAGACTTTCCGACAGGTGGCGCTCGTGCACTATACACCATTCCTTTTTCTAAATTTGTATTCTCGGAACCGAACATACGGGTACTTCGACCCCTAGCCGCCATTGTTTATCACGTGACGCGGTGAAGCTTCTCCTTAGTTACGTATGGTTTGATAGTGAAATGAGGCAACTTTGGTCGATCATTTACAACAGTTAACGGTCACGATGCCTAACACATGTTGCGCAGTTGGCTGCATAAACCATAACATGATGTTAAAAAAAAATATCGTTTGACAAATTTCCAAAAGAAGAGACTAGGCGCCGCTGGTGGGTAGGGTCATTAAAACGACAAACCTGATGGAATTCCATGGCTTCCCTCACAGAATGTGACTACGTTGACTTTAATGTTGTTGCTTGTTGACACCAACAGAGATTAATTTAGCAAACAAAATGGTTAAAGCATGTGCAGTGATAAACATCCCACATTATACTGTAAATAAAATACACAATTTCATCATCTTCCATGACCCCCCCCCCCCCCCCCAACAAAACGATGCATCCAGTTCTTGAATAAAGAGTATATTCCTTTATCATTACATTTGTGTTGTCTTTATTTTTCATTTAATCTTACTTGCTTGGATATTATCTATACTTGTATTTATTGTGCCATACCACAGCTACTACATCTTATTTATTTATTTTTTAATTTTTTAAATATAGATTATACTAATTCAGATTCCCGTTGTTCGTTTCTCTTATATGGCAACCCAAGCTGTTATAATACACATAAGACGTATTGCAACTATGTGTTAGCTACAGAAAATAAATGACAATAAGTAAGGCATGTAAAAAGTTAATATGATAACTTTATTCTATGTAAACCAGTAATCACTAAGGCTTTGCTTCACCCCCAAAGACCCGGATGATCGGTAACTAGGCCGTGTGACGTCACGCCGGTTCCGAGAATTGTCGTAAAGCACCGATCGGTATATCCACTCTATTATTCCCGACCTAATTGTGAGCATGTATGTGACTAAAGCGTAGAACGGCTAAAAATTAAAGCAAATAATAAAAATCTACGAAATTCCGCAGTTGGTAGTAAAAAAATAAAAATGGAAGAATAAAAAAGAACAAAATAATGTCCAGCTAAATCGTGGGTTTTCCCCAACCATGTAGGCTACTCCCTACCGTTCTTACAACTTTCTATCATATATCCACCATGCCAAAACCATTAAATGTGTACATATTTGACTGATAATACTTGAGTGTTTGCAATAAAAAAAACCCCGGTAACAGCATTTAATAAAGTTTTAATTTGTAAAACACCACGTTCCATCCTTCGCTGTTTACTTCCGGGTTCTATTCAATGTTATTTGTTTACTATAGTTTGACACCCAGTAGGCGATGTATTTTTCGTGCTGGGGTGTCGTTAAACATTCATTCATTCATTTACTATTCAATGTTTGATATCGCGATTTAATATGAAGATATACGTGTTTAAAACCACAAATTATTCGTTTGCAGAGTAGAAAAGTAAAAGTAAAGTTTGTTTTATTTAACGACGCCACTAGAGCACATTGATTTTTAATCTTATCATCGGCTATTGGACGTCAAACATATGGTCATTCTGACACTGTTTTTAGAGGAAACCCGCTGTCGCCACATAGGCTACTCTTTTTAACGACAGGCAGCAAGGGATCTTTTATTTGCGCTTCCCACAGGCAGGATAGCACAAACCATGGCCTTTGTTGAACCAGTTATGGATCACTGGTCGGTGCAAGTGGTTTACACCTACCCACCGAGCCCCGCGGAACACTCACTCAGGGTTTGGAGTCGGTATCTGGATTAAAAATCCCATGCCTCGACTGGGATCCGAACCCAGTACCTACCAGCCTGTAGACCGATAACCTGCCACGACGCCACCGAGGCCGGTTTGCAGAGTAGAGTAAATTCAACCAAATTTGTCAACAATTATTTTTAATAAATTATTTCAATGAAAAAACAAAAACAACCCCAAACCCAACCCAAACAAAATAAATAAATAAATAAAATAAATAAATAAATATATAAATAAATATATATATATATATATATATATATATATTCAATGTAAAAAAATTATTTTTTTTTTACAACCGACGTCCCAAACTGCGTTCACCTAACGACAAAAACACGAATAAGATATTTACGGAAATACTATTGTACATTTTTGAGTTACGATACATGAAACAAATAGATTGCAATCAATTAACGTGAAAAATCAACAATGTGGACGTAAAGCAAATATATTCTAGTAAAGAAAAGTGAAACACATCCGATAAACAGGAAAGAGTGCGACGTTTCTAACTGCGTTCAGGCGCATGCGTTTGCAAAAAGTGTTGTAGCACGCATGTGCGATTCGTCATTTTCCATTTTTAATGCCACTATATGAACAAAAATATGTGTCTTAACTATGCACAGTTGTCGAACACTTATTTTAATATGTTTTTAAAAGGAAAAATTCAATTTGTCAAGCGTTGTGGTCCGGTCCGCGTTTTACCAACACACATCGCTAACACTTGATGTCATTACTGATAGGCATTATGTTTATACCAGTGAATAGTTAAAAAATATTTTTTTTTTAACGAATTGATTCTTAATTAACACTATTTATACACTCAAAAGTATTTACAATTGTTATGAATGGATTATAAAAACTATTCACTACAACAGAGGCACAAAAATGTAGCATACCTTTTGCAGATCGAATGTAATAATTGAAAACAAATTCTAACAGCAGGGGTCTTAAAAATCGTAAACATTAAATTCTTTGGCCATGTTGATCTGGCACGTGTGAGGTCATGTGACACGCACCGAATGTTAATTCATCTTTCTCCATTTTAAGTCAATTTCTACGAGTTAAGTGGACCCGATATTGGTAATTTTAAGGAATAAACAAAAAACGACTTAGTAAAATTAATGGTGTTAGGGGTTTGTAAAGTTTTGTATTTCGATACTTACTTTTCTGAACTTTATTGTTAATGAAAATGTTCCTGAACTGTGTAGAAAAACCTCTGAAATGAACGACATGCTGATGAAAACAAATCGGATGTTGATTGCGCGAACCGTGCACGAGAAAACAAAGTGAACGGAGTTGGAAGCATAACGCAGTTGGGGACGTTGATGATATAAAGTATGTATACATGTAATAAATTTTAAAAAATCGATAACATACATATATAATTACAGAAATAAATATTAAATTTTTAAATGATGAAAAATAAATAGGAAATTTTAAATATTAAATATATATACTGAACAAAAAAAGAAACTTCCGATTTGTACATATAGTATTTGTTGTGTTAAAGAATTAATTTTGTAATGAAATTATATAGGTAGTATTAGCCTTGAGCTGTATTATCAGGATTCATAAATTTTATCGATTATTTTTACACTGTTAATCGTCGACAACGTGAAATTCAATTTGCACGTGCATGCATGGTTCGACATGTCCCGTGTAGTATTCGGTCAATTTGTTTTACTTGTCTTACTGACATTGTTGTCAAGTGAACGAAAACGCTTCAAAATTTGTTTAAAAAATTAACGTTTTTTACATTGTAGCATTTTTAGTATGCCAAGAATACCCAATAATTTACGCGAACGGGCGATTGGCATGCTTGATGCTGGCATGTCGACAGAAGACGTTGCAAGGCATGTTGGGAGTTCTAGTTGAGCGATACGAAATCTTCGCGTAAAATTTCGAACGACAGGAAGCACCAACGACTTGCCACGTCGTGGACGTCCGCGTGTTACAACGCGTGGTCAAGACCGCTATATCATGAACACGCATTTGCGCAATCGATTCCAAACTGCCACTGCTACTGCTGCTAATACACCTGTGCTTAATAATAACCGAATCAGTGGGCAAACTGTTCGTAATCGTCTGCGGGAGAACGGTTTACATGCACGACGTCCTTACGTCGGATGCGTTTTAACGCAACGTCATCGTCTAAATCGTCTTAATTGGGCACGTGTACACACTCGTTGGATACGGCGACGCTGGAATACCTTCTTTTTTCGGATGAATCCATATTTTCATTACAACGTGGTGTTGGCAGGGTGCGCGTCTACCGTAGGAGAACTGAACGCTATGCTGACTGTTGTGTTCTTGAACGAGATCGTTTCGGGAGTGGGGGTTCTGTCATGGTCTGGGCAGCCATTGCCCATGGTTATCGTTCACCACTAGTCGTCATTGATGGCAATTTAAATGCTCAACGTTACCGCGATGACATTCTCGCTCATCACGTCATTCCTCTGTTCCATAACAACCCCAACATCTCGATTTTTCAGCATGATAATGCCACCTCTCATACAGCTAGAGACACTGAAAAGTTTCTTAGGACAAATAACATTGATTTCATTGATGACTGGCCCGCTAAAAGTCCTGATCTCAACCCCATGGAGCATGTCTGGGATAGTCTGGACAGACGATTGAGGCGTCGTCCCAACCCACCCGCTAACGTCAACGAACTTCGTCAAGCGCTCATTCAGGAATGGAACAATATTCCACAAGCAGAAATCAACACTTTAGTCAATTCTATGCGCCTGCGATGCACTGCAGTGGTCAATTCAAGAGGTGGTCATACCCGTTATTAAGTGAGGTTTTTTTGGGTTTTTTTAAACCCCTACCACACTTGGTCAAAATTTCTCCCAGTTTCTGTTAACCTATGGCCATGATTTTTTCACCAAACGATGCATCATGGAACACTCTTTAAACGCATATATAACAATTATTTCCCTGGTTTGTTTTCATCAAGTTATGTTTAAGCAAAGTTAGCGGAAGTTTCTTATTTTGTTCAGTATAGTTGTTTTGTTCTTAATTATTTAATTTTTTTCACATGTAAGTAGAAATATAACAATGCTTTTTCATACATATTTACATGAAATTAGAAATGATAGTGGTATTGTTTTTCAGTATTTATAATTTGTTAATGTAAATAATTTAATTTGTGTGTACAAAATGACATAATCTGATAGGAATTCTGATTTCACTGAGCCTGTTTTAACATAAATCTATTTGACCTACCGGTATCTAAATTTTATACTTTTCAGTACTTATATTAAGAAAAGTCCAATGTAAATAATCTTTATTATGGTTCATACACTTATTTACCAAGAAAATTCACGACTTTCCATGATTTCCACTGATAATGAAATTAACAGCAATTGAAAACTGCTTTAGACATTATACTATTTTTTCTCTCCAAAGGCTCCAAGAGTAATAAATTATAAATTTACACACACATACATCCATACATGTATGCATGCATGCATGCATGCATACATACATACATACATACATACATACATACATATATATACATATATAGATGCTATGATAGGTACTATATAAAATTAGTGGGCAATGGGTGGAGTGGTGCCATATTTTTCAAAATGGCCACAAGAAAATTTTGAAATACATATCTTTGGATATCCAAATCTAATCGACATGTTCTGTTGTTTTGAATGTTTGACTATGGTTTATAAAAATAAGGAATTGCTTATAATAAATATTTAATATGATTAGATACAATGTAATTGTTATTGGAAACTCACAGTATTTACATACTTAAAAGTTGGTATCCTGACATTAAAAGATGCAAACTCAATGTGCTCAGTCAGAATAAAATGTGTTCAGTTATGTTTGTTAATGGTTTGACAATGTAAATTCTAATTTGCTGTCAAAGTGTTGCTTAAACATTTCACTACCTGTGATTCTGGGTTTTTTTTTTATATTATATTTATACCATCTCCTATTAATGAGCCATAAATTTGCAAGTGCATTTGAAGAAATCAGTCAGCTCTCATAGTGAAGCCATTGATGCCTCTGGGTGCCACTCATGTTTCGTTAGCTTTCCCCATTCCCCATTGTTTATAAGTGTCCGCTTGTTTCTGTCAGTTGCGCTATATAAAATACTGAGCTGTCCAACACTACCTTTGTGACAAGATCTTTACTATCACCTACAATTCCAGTCTCCTTACAGAAAATTCCATTAATTCTACCTGCACACTTGCTGACTTGTTAGTGGTATGGTCCACACTGCTTGCCACTCATTTAAGACTTTTGATTTCAGAACCTGCAGCCTGTCTTTATATCAGAACAGGATGACCACTATTATTGCAAGCTTCGTCATTTTGATGTATGATCACACAAGTACCTATAGTGACAATAGCCGATGATTAATGTTATTATAGGTGTTAAAACTGTATTGATATATTTTATATTTTATGAGATATTGAGTAAAATAGCTTGTGGATGGTGGCCATCTTGGATTTCAAGATAACAGCCATATATTCGATGTCACCATTGGATTCTTAGACCCCTAAAATGTCAGTCTAGGTGTTAAATCTGTATTGATATCTTTACTACTAAATGAGATATTGAGCAAAATAGCAAGCTAATTAAAATTAGCTCCACTATTACATGTGGATCTAACAGCAGTCCGTTGGAGCTCATGTCCAGTTGACCTTTCATTCGACCAATCAAAACCTTACTTGCAAAATCATGCCAGTGATTTGAAAAGAATTTGAAAACATTCGGGATTGTGCCACGGGTATACGAAATGATTCGGGTGAATTACGAAGTATGCCAAAAACTAATTTCAATATAAAATTTTATATAAAATTTGTTTCAAGACAAAAAAAAAACCTGTGATGGTATAGCCATGAAATCTGTTTATACTAGTATACAATCCAGAGTTTATTATTGCACTTTCCCCCCCCCCCCCCCCCCCTGTTTTTTCAGTGTTGAAATAGACCAACAAGGTCGCCTATTGCATAAATAGTCTCACCTGATATTTTTAGAATTTGTATGCTCCCGAATAACACTATAAAATGCGAAGTGTAATTGGTCGATATTTAAATTGTTATTTATAGATGAAATGTCACCTGGACATGAGAGTCCACGCAATGCTGTTAGATCTACTGGCTGACTCAGTAGAGCTGTTAATCAGATTGGCAAATTAGCATGTGGACGGCAATCATCTTTGATTTCAAGATGGCAGCCACAATTTGCAAACACTTATGTCACCACTGGATTCCTAGTCCCCTAAAATGTGGGTATAGGCATTTCAACTCTCTCGATATGTGTATTAGTTAAGGAGATATTAAACAAAACAGGTCCACAATGGTGGCCATCTTGGAATTCAAGATGGCAGCCATACAGGGTGCAATTTCCAGTGGGCCCTGGACTAAATATCCTTGTATTGGGTTACTCTAACCATTTGCCAATGTTCATGCTTTCACAGAAAAGTGCACAATTAATCAGCTAAGTCGCTCCACTACTAGCATGGATAGTAAACATACTGTAAGGTTATTGACATATATTTGATTACAAAATAAAAACATTACATAAAATTTAGACATCTACACTGATCATTTAGATAATGGATTAATCTATCACATATAGTGTCTACAAAGGTGTTTACTTAGCTCAAATATACATTAGTTAACAAATATGTAAATTAATATAACATCTTTTGGGAAAAGTACCCTCGGTGGACGATCATGTACCCTCGGTAGTTTGGTACTGTAAAATCCACCCTACTGAAATCTTAAGTGTCTCATTTTCCTAGAACTATCCCTAGCACTGACAGTAAACATACATGTACCATAAGGTTATTCACATATATTTTTAAATAATAATAATAATAATAATAATAATAATTTCTTTTAATTTGGAAATGTACTCTGATCATTTAGATAATGGATTAATCCATGATATACATATTTAATTGTCATGTCTACATTAGAAGGTGTTTACTTAGCTGAAATATACATTAGCCAACATATATGTAATGTAATATACCATGTTAAAGGAAAAGTACCCTCAGTGGATGATATCCATGTACCTTTGGTAGTTTGGTACAGTAAAATCCACCCTTTTGAAATGTTAAGAATCTCCTTTTCTGAAAACTACCCCTGACATAGTAAATATGCAGTAAGGTTATTCATATCTATTTATTAAAAAAAAAAAAAAAAAAAAAAATTAAATTAAATTAAAATTAAAATTTTCTTATGAAAAGAAAATCCACCCTAATCAGTTAGATAATCGATTAAGCCATCATATTCATATTAAATTGTCATGTCTACATTAAAAGGTGTTTACTCAGCTCAAATATACATTAACCAACATATATGTAATGTAATGTACCATATTAAAGGAAAAGTACCCTTGGTGGATGATATACATGTGGATGATATAGTTAGGTACCATACTGTAAAATCCACCCTTTTGAAATGTTAAGGATCTCCTTTTCTGAAAACTACTTCTGACATATATAGTAAATATGTAGTAAGGTTATTCATATCTATTTATTTTAAAAAAAAAACCACTTCTTTTTTCTTATTAAATTTTACATATGAAAAGATAATCTACCCTGATCAGTTAAATAATAGATTAAGCAATCACATTCATATTGAATTGTCATGTCTACATGAGAAGGTGTTTACGTAGCTGAAATATACATTAGCCAACATGTGTAATGTAATATAACATATTAAAGGTAAACTACCCTCGGTGGATGATGTCCATGTACCTTTGGTAGTTAAGTATGGTGAAATCCACGCTTTTGAAATTTTAAGAGTCATCTTTTCTGAAAACCACTCCTGATATGGATACTAAATATGCAGTAATATTATTGACATCTTGTTTTTAAAAAAATCAAACTTTCACAAATCTACCCTGATCAGTTAAATAATAGATTAGGCCATCACATTCATATTGAATTGTCATGTCTACATTAAACAGTGTTTCCTTAGCTGAAATATACATTAGCCAACATATGTGTAATGTAATATAACATATTAAAGGAAAACTACCCTCGGTGGATGATATCCATGTACCCTCGGTAGTTAAGTACCATAAAATCCACCCTTTTTAAATGTTATGTGTCTGTTTTTCTGAAAACTACCACTGACATCAGTAGTAAACATACAGTAAGATTATTGACATCAACTTAAAAAATAATAATATAATTTTAATGGAAATGTAAATGCACATATGTAATAAAATGGAAATCTACCCTGTTCAGTTAGATAGTTGATGAATAATTCATATTCATATTTAATTTTCAGTGTCTACATAAACTGGCGGGGCCGGATGTAGCCCACTGGTAAAGCATGGTCGGCCTAGGATCGGTCCATTTTTATTGGACCATTGTGCTATTTCTTATTACAGCCAGTGCACCACCACTGGTACATGATTACCTGCTACTAATGAAAAAATATAGTGGGTTTCCTCTCTAAGACTATATGTCAGAATTACCAAATGTTTGACATCCAATGAATCAATGTGCACTAGTGGTGTCGTTAAACAAAAAAACCCAGTGTTTACTTATATATATATATATATGTATTTCACACACGCACACATTTATTTCAACTTATTTCTGTGGTTATATCCAATTAAGGTTCAAGCACGCTGTCTTGGGCACACACATCAGCTATCTGGGCTGTCTATCCAGGTCAGTGGGTTAGTTGTTAGTTGGTTAGTGGTTAGGGAGAGAGAAGAGGGAGTAGTAGCCTTACATCTATGCATTGAGTCTTTAAGAACTTGCTATGGGCTGGAGCCGTTACGGGGTTGCGAACCCTGTACCTACCAGCCTGTAGTCCGATGGCTTAACCACTGCGCCACCGAGGCCGGTTACACACACACACACACACACACACACACACACACACACACACACATGTATGTATTTGTATATTAAAGGTAAATGAACCTTCAGTGGTACTTTATTCAAATCTATTTAAGAATTGACGGCAATTATTTTTTGGTTCATGCAAGTATGAACCGAAAAAACGATGTGCACATTATATGAGCCCGCGTAGAGGGTCATACAAAAGTGTGAACAACGTTTTTTCGATTCATACTTGCATGAACCAATAAATAATTGCGGTCAAATCATGGACTATAACATAGTCTGTGGTAGTTTATCTTTTTCAATGTCTCGCTTATGCAACAGTCCATGATCCACCGGGCCCCGTACGAATTTTTGTAACCTACAGCGGATTTCTAAGATTTCGGGAAATCGGGGGTATCGCAGGGGTCTGCGGCATCCGTATATAGCAGTCACATATTCGGCGGGGCCCGCGCAAGTGCCCTTTGAAGTTTTATCGACTCCAATCGCAAACCGCCCTGTGTACACATTCCACTGAGAGAGCTATGTGCGCTCTGAACTTGCATCCCCCCCCCCCCCACCTGGGGGTGTCATATGGCAAGCTTTGGAATGTTGTTGGAGTTCCGCGTTGCGTATACCGGGTCGAGGACGACCTTGACTATGGTGAACAGGGACGCGGACTCCAATAAGAAGAGGAGAGGAGGACGGAGGAAGGAACGCGCTGCAAGGGCGGCTCGGGGGGAACCAAAGGTGGCGGCTCAACCGCCAGTGGCAGTTCCATCTGCGTCCCCCCCCCCCCCCCCCCCCCCCCCCCCCCGCTTCACCACCGAAGAGGAAGAAGACGCCACCGGCGGAATCGACCGCGGAGATGACGAGCGACCTGATGAACACTGCTATAGCCCAGTCGCCGCCGGTGAAGCGGTCGACTATACAGACCGCTCCCGTTGAGAAGCGCCCTGCTGTTGTTGAGGGGACGGCGGCCGTCAAGAGGAAAGCAACATCTCCTGCAAGCCAGCCTGTCCGAGGAGGATGTAGATACCTGGCAACTGGCCTTGGGGAAACTTAAGGCTCAGTACCGGGACTACGTCCAGGGCGACACGACCGATACGGCGAAGCTGAGGGGCCGGTTTTGCAACCAGGACTGGAGACCGCTGCCAGACGGGAGCCACTTCGAGCTCCACAACATTCGGCTCCAAAGCTCAGCGACGGGACTCATCGTAACGCACCGGCGCCAGCAGACCTACCGACAAGCGATCCTCCTCTACGAGGTGGACAGTTCAACAATCCACAGGATCGTCGAGACGATTTGCTGCGCCGGTTACCGCGTGATCATCAGAGATCTGCTCTCTAAGAAGCAGCTCATCCCATCGCTGATTGCAACTCCGGACATTGGCTCGACGTAGTCGCCAACCTCTCCCCTAACGGCCTTAACGAGGCCACTCGCGTGGACACATAGATCGGACTTTAAACTTTTAGACCTTCGTTCAAAATTTTATGTCGAAATTACCCTTTTTTTAAAATATATTATTAAATAGTCCGATCCTCTCTTCTTTCTCTTATTTATTTTTGGACTGTCAAAAATGCTCCAAATTATATAAATATTCGGCCGAGCAGTCAATTCATTTTTTTTTTTAATCCTACTAATTTCTTTTACTAATTGCTAATTTCAAAATTACACACACACACACACACACACACCACACACCCCGTTAAACTAGTTATCTATCTATCTAATTTCTTTTTGACCGCACAATCTAATCTAGCGACCAAATTTAATGAGTAGATTTTATTTTTATTAATTATATCAATTAGAGATGCGCATCAAAATTTTAAAGGCCCACTATTTTGACATCGTACGGGGCTCGTACGGACATTGTAAGATACTCGTGCGATGATCATGGAAATCGTACGTGGGCATCCGTACGAATGTTGTCGGGGCCGTACTGGGCACGTGCGGTGCCCGTACGATGCTGTCTACGATGTGTCTACGGGCTTACGGCCTGTAAAAATTTCTACGACACATCGGGAACTTTTAACTCCGCGCTAAAAGCTTCCGATGCTCCCTACGCCGAGGAAAGAATGCCAAGGCGCCCGCAGGCAGAGCCTCGCTATATTCGCCATTCAAACCTTCGCAGGATAAAGCCGATATCTTAAGACAGTAACCAGTTATTCCCTATGAAACAATACAATACAATACAATAACTTTAGTTCCATGTTCATATATGAATAATAAAAACATAGTCTGGTTGACCAGCAAAAACAAAGTACATAAAATATTAATCGCTAACATAAAAAAACTAAACTACAAATCTATCAAATAAAGTACATGTAGTGTAACAGATTCTATTATCTTTTGTTGGATCTTCGATATTCAGTAAATTAAAATAAATATTATTAAGTGGCAAGGGGTCTGGTTAGCAGAGTAGATCGTGCTGAGTCCAAATCTGAGCAGAGTTGTGCGACTGTAATGAGTTGTGTTTTAGGGCAGGTTTTAAAAAAAAAAAAATAATAACATTTTACGTATTTATCTAGTGTTTGGAAGAGTGGGAATTCTTGTGCGAGTGTAATAAATTATTTTCTTCTGTTCGTTTCTAGCTGTTTGCAGTCCACGAGAAAATGTGTCTTGCATCTTTGCAAAGCTTGCAGAGTCGGTCTTTTCTGAGAATATTGTGATACCTGATTCTTTCGATTTCGAGGCGGTGTGTACATATTCTAAGTTTGGTTAAATGTCTCCTTAGGTTACAATTATTTAATGTTTCGAGGTATAGGGCAAGTTGATATGGTCGTACTATGTGTTTATAATATAACAGTTTTTCTAGAGTCTTAATTTTTGTTTAAAGTATTGCCTGTAGTTGTGTTGTAGTTTTTCAGTTACTAGTTTGTTGAGTGTTTTCTTGTTCTTTGGTGTAGTGCTAATAGCTGTTATTTCGATGCAGTTTTTCTTAAGCATGTTTGCTGTGTAGTTGTGAAGCTGTTTTTGTTGTGGTTATCGAGTAGCTTGCTGTATTGAGCTGCATCAAGTAGGCTAGAAGTGTGCGTTCTTGAGGTATATTTTGTAGTTGTGCCCAGTAGTTTATAATTTTCTGATTGATTTCATTTATTAGTGGGTAGCTGCCAAGTTCACTTTTACATGCAATAAATTGGTTGTGTTTCTTCCTACCTGTAAGTCGAATTTTCTAAATTTTATATGTACTTTTTCAAATGGTTCTGATTCAAAAATGTCTAGTAGTTTAATAGGGACATGTGTTTTCATCTTATTATTTAGGATCGGTTTGATTAGGGTGTAGATTAGTTTGTTATATATCTGGGGAGATGGAGGTGATCCAGAAAAGGATTTTTGGAGTCTGAATAGGGTTATAAGTCCTTTAGTTGCAAGATCTGTTTTGGTTGTACTTAAGTTTCCATTAGTGTTAATGGTACAGCCAAAATAGATATATGTGTGTGTCTGTTCAATTTGCTCCATGCCGTACTGAAATGCAATCTAATTAAAATTAGCTCCACTATTACATGTGGATCTAAAGACAGCCAGTTGGAGCTCATGTCCACCAATCAAAACCTTACTTGCAGAATCATGCCAGTGATTTAAAACTAACAACACTGCGTAGTCCCCAATGTCCAGGTAACATTTCGTCTGTAAATAATAATTTAAATATTGACCGTGACCGTGACACTAGTATTAACGTGCCTATATCCACAGAGGTTCAGGCACGCCCACCTCGGATTTAATCTCTGACATCGCCAGTGACTAACTCCGGGGCAGGGGGGGGGGGGGGGGGGGATTGAGTTTGAATGTGCAGAATTTGGAAAATAGCCAGTTAGTAGCGTCCAGCGAGAGCGCGGACCAAATAGCAGACACCAAGTGAGGCCGTGCTGTGATTGGCTGAATTTCGATTCCTTGGTGAGACCTGTTTTCTGCCTAAGTAAAAAAAGAGAATACCTAATCCAGCCATGTCCGGACTTGAAAATTACACCCAAAAGTAGTTTTGACTGCTCGGCCTGAAAGTTTTTAAGGTGATTTGAGCAATTGAACGGGCGCCAAAGTAAAGTGCGTTGGACTACTTATAAAAAAAATAAACATAAGAATTTAGAACCACGATCGCAAATTTTTAAAGTCCAACTAAGCCCAAAAAAGGAGGTTACCTGTCCTAGATAAGGTTGACTAGGGGGAGGAGAGCCACACCCTCGTATCCAAGTTGGGGATCAGCTGGTGGATGTCTGGCTTCGCTAGCAGCCTGGTGATAAGAGGATACTGCTCGCTGAACACCTTCTTCATCAGTCGATGGATCGAAATGTTGTCCATTTCTGCGAACAGTAGAGCCTGGCTGTAGCGGTTGTCCAGACGGTATGTTGCACACACACAGCTTTTTTTCCCGTCCTTGAACGTCACTGGGTGTAGCTCGTATTCCCCCCGTCCGTCGGGCATGTCCTCAAAGTTCCTGCAACGCGGGACCGTGGGAAGCTTTCTGGTGTCTGTGATGTTCCCGGTAAAGCAGTTAAGGTAGCGCCGATTCAGCTTCCCGTGCATAGTCCAGGGGTCCATGGTGTCTCCGGACTCTGCACCTTCGGGTGGTGGCTGTGGTTGTTTCGGCGGTGTCCTGGTGGTATTAACCGCAATCGGCGCTTCCGCTTTCCGCTTTCCAACGGCGGCTTGACGGCCCTGCATCACAGACGCTGTCGCCGGTAAAGTTGGCGACGTGCGACTGGACGCAAGAGAGGCCCAGGATGAAGGGGGCCGCCGGGTTGGAGTTGTGCATATGTCTGTACAGGTCTCCTCCACTGGGGCCGTCTGTGAAGTAGGGCTGGTCGGGACCACGGTCTCTTCCTTCCTCTTCACGGGCGAAACCGCAGGGCGCGGCGACGCAGAAGGAGCCGCTGCCGGTAGTTGAGCTACCGGGTTTGGCCCCCCCTGAACCGCTCCCTGCGGGTTTCTCCTCTTCCTCCGTCTCGTTCTTCTCTTCTTCTGTGTTTGCGCGTCGCCGTACACCAAAGTCACGGTTGCCCGTGACCCGGTGTACGCGACGCGGTACTCTAGAAGCACACCATAACTAGTAATCAGTGCCCCCAGGGGGGGGGGGGGGGGGGGGGCAACTGAAGAGAGCACGAACATAGGTCCTGCTTCATCATACTACTGTATTGGAGTGAAAAGAAAAAAAAATTTAAATATTGACCAATCACACTTCGCCTTTTATAACGTTATTTGGGAGCATACAAATTCTAAAAATATCGGGCGAGTCTATTTTAGTGGCCGCAGTACAGCGAACCATACCAATACGTACGGGGTGGGTTAGCAGTCTTCAAGTTTACATTAAAAATTATTTATTTATTTATACAATAAAATAAAACTAAATCAGTCTTCAGTTTTACATTACAAATTATTTATTTTATAAAATAAAACATGTTTTAAGGCATTCGTAATTCACACGAAACATGTCGTATACCCTCAGGATAATTCGGAATGTTTTCAAATTATTTTTAAATCACTGGCATGATTCTGCAAGTAAAGTTTTGATTGGTGGACATGGGCTCCAACTGGCTGTCTTTAGATCCACATGTAATAGTGGAGCTAATTTTAATTAGATTGTACTGAAATGCTACGTTTTGGTTTTCCTTCCTGGATAACCATGGAATTTGTCTTTTTCAAGCTGACTGATAAGTGCCATTGTTGGCTATATGTGTGGAGTTCGTCTTACGCATTTAGTAGACCTTGTTGAGTCTCTGATACGAGTACTAGGTCGGCTGCCCATAATAAATGCGACAGTCTTTCATTTAGTAGGTGGGGCGAGTGGCAGTCGCTGGAGAATGTCTTATCGGCTAAATACACGTTAAACATAGTGGGACTTAAATTATCTCCCTGTTTCACTCCTACTGTAGATGGGAACTGTCAGTTATTTGATTATTAATTTTGACGGCTAGTTTGGTTTTGCTGTACATGGCTTTTAAGATCTGAAAGAATTTCCTACCAATACCCAGTCTAAGTAATTTAAGGAGTAAGCTGGTTCTCTGCTATCAACCACCAACTATTGAGGCAAACTAAGGAAAACACACGTGTTGAATTAGCGTGGTCGTCTGCGGGTAACATATTTGCCAAACTCCATAGTGGGAGAATTATCAAAGTTAACCGGAACACAAACTTCGGTCCGAAAACCTCGACCAGCCAGGTCCAACGAATTCCACTGAGCCCAGAAATAGTTGTGACGGCTAGCACACCGTGCTGAGCCACTTATGTTTACACCGTCACTGGTTACTTTATTATGGCACGTTTATATTTGTAAATGACTGTTTGTGCACTTTTCTGTTTATTTTACTAGTTCAGTCTGCGTCTGACATTGCTATTCATCATTATCATCAACACCATCATCATCATCCGTATCACTTTGTGGTCATCATCACAAATGATATTTGAGTGATATTTAATAATCTGTATAAATGTCACTGTTGTGATTATTCATATGAATATGTACGTTATTTAAATATACATATCTATAACATGTATATATGTAAGTTGTCGTTGGGGGGGTTTGTTGTCCCTTTCTCTTGGGCGTACAGACGGACATTAGACGGACATTTGGACATAAATACGCTCCCATTACAGTCCGAGACCAAGCTATGTATTTTTTTGGCAATTCCCGATAACCAAAAAGTTGGCAAAGATTCCCACTCTAATATCACAACAATCCTATGTTTGACGTCAAATACCTTTACATCGATCATTTTCGAGTTAACTGATTTAAAAAAAATCCACATATTAATCACTAACTGAGTAGTTAATAGTCTAAAACTCCTGAAACCGTTAAGAAGAGAATTTTCTTCAAGTTTCTATAATGCTTTCCGGATTTTTTTCTGGGGGCAGCCCCCTTTAACCCCCTCCCCCCCCCCCCCCCCACCCGCCAGCTACAACCCTGACTTTATGTCACTAATTTGGGCACAACAGGCTTCTCTCTCTCTCTCTCTCTCTCTCTCTCTCTCTCTCTCTCTCTCTCTCTCTCTCTCTCTCTCTCTCTCTCTCTCTCTCTCTCTCTCTCTCTCTCTCTCTCTCTCCTCTGTTAGTGTTAATATTAGTCTATTTATTTACTTACATGTATTTATCTATTCATTGTAATATATACTATTAATTTATTGCCACTAAATCAACATCGTTAGATATTAATGAATAATTCATATATTTGTTTCCTAATGTTTAATATTTTGAGTTTATATGTACGCCCTTCCCCACTCTACGAACAGCTTGCAATGTACGGATTACCCCCCGCCCCCAAGATTTTGTTCATAATTCTAAACAACAACATATTATTTAGTTTGTTTATACCTCATCTCTTCGTTCATTCGTTTTTTTTTTTTGGTTTTTTTTTCACGCATACCATTCGTTTACTTTCCTCATCTGATCAGCAGCACCGACATAAACATGTTCGCACAAAGTAGCATGGCTTTGGTGACTGGTTATCGCTTATATGGTTCCAGCCATCTTACCCAGATATTTACTTTCGTTTTTAATTTTTCTCTTTCAAATAGCTATTCTCTACTTTACTAATTCGATGGACTTGTTTCTCAGGTTGAAAACACTTACTTTTAATGCCGCCTCTCTATTTCACTCTTTCAAGGTAAATAAGTCGTACATTTACAACTTTAAAAAATCTAACCAACGGCAAAACTGTCCGACATAACTATTTTCTCGCTGAATGTGAAAGGTCTTCAATCTGATCACAAAAGACAAGATATTTTCAATTTTTTACGTCGTAAAAATTGTTCATTAGTTTTTTTGCAGGAGACACATAGCTCAAAAAAAGACGACAAACGTTGGGCTGCAGAATGGGGTTATAAATGCTATTTTTCACACGGAAGCTCAAACAGCGCCGATGTTATGATACTTTTTAAGATTTTGAATATACAGTGAATCATCTTATATGTGATAAAAAATGGTCGTTATATTATTATGGACATCACTATAGAAAAATATCAATTGTCATTAGTTAATTTATATGGTCCAAACTCGGATTCCCCTATATTCTTCAAAAACATTAAAGATCGGCTAGAACGTTTACCGGGTTCAATTATTATGGCAGGCCCCTGCGTGTGCTATAACCTCACCGTGGTGCAAGGGTGTAACATTCTCTCTTTGAGAATGGCCAATACAGCACAAAATAAGTTTTGAGTAAAATTCAGTATCCGTAAAATTCTGTGATATTTGTGTTTTTGCACAGTTCTTTACACTGTTTTTGTTTAAGTCTTGAATTTTTATATTGATGTTGATCATCACTTTATTTATTTGCATTACCATAGTTTGACACCCAATAGCCGATGTATTTTTCGTGCTGGGGTGTCGTTAAACATTCATTAATTAATTCATTCATTCATTATTATGGCAGGTGACTGGAACGTGGTTCAAGATTATATGTTAGACACATATAACTATAAACAAAGAAACACTATTTTATCCCATACGTGTATTGCAGAAATAAAAGAATATATAGACTTGAACGACCCTTGGAGAATAGGTAACCCAGATAAACGTCAGTACACATGGCGACTTACAAATTTTAGTAAACAAAGTAGGCTTGACTATTTCTTGGTTTCAGAAGACATTTCAGCTTCAATTAAAAAAAGCTCTATAGACATAAGTTACAAATCGGGCCATTCCCTTATAATATTACAAATTTCACTCAATGACACAGGATACTGGAAATTTAATGCAAGCTTACTATATGGTGATAATTATACAAAACTTGTTAGAACTATTATTTCAGAAACTATTGACGAATATTTCATTTTTGGAGAAAACCGACAAACTATGATATTTTCAATTAATGATCAACTTCTTTTTGAAATTATTAAAGCCGCACACCCTAGTTCCATCCAGCGAAAATAAATTATAATTTGGTTAATCTACAAACCTGTTACACACTTAGATCACGTTTTTATCAAATGGAGTGAAAAAGCAGGTTTTATATCGATAAATACCATGGGAATCCCCATGTCCCAATTGCTTGAAATAATTTTGAAAGTTAGTATTCTGATGTCACCGGTAGATGTCGCTCGAAGCACAACAATGCCTACGTCATGACAAATTTCACAGACTTGGGGTGCGTTCTTTTCACCTCTCCTGGACATGTTCCAACTGTTCTGTCCTGGTTGTATCCCCTCTCCAGATATCGTAGGACTTAGCAAAATTATTGGTTTTAAGGGTTTGTAACGTTTTGTATTGAGATACTTACTTGTCTGAACTTTGTTGTTACTGAAAATGTTCACGAACTGTGAAGAAAAATCTCACAAATGAACAACAACAAATCGGATGTTGATTGCGCGAATCGTGCACGAAAAAACAAACCGAACCAAAATGATAACAGTCACGTGATATACCAACGTCTGTGACAATGAAATGGAAATATCCCCTCTAAAAATAGATTGGACCTCGCTTGCTTAACGGTTTTTTTTCGACAGAACGTCTAGTGAAAAAATGCAAAAAATGCATTTCGTAGTTTTACAAACATCAGGATTACCAAAAAGCACTTCAGGTGAATGGAAATGTGTATTTTAAATAATAAAATGTAAGTAAAGTGCAATTTTATTTGTGAAAAATGGGGTTTAATAGCGAAAAACAACGCCGTAATGGTTAACAAATAGCCGTAACTAGGGTGTGTCCCTTTAAGAAGAGAATAAGAAGCGAAAGTATTAATTACTCAACAAGAAGAAAACAAGATATGCTAAAACAAGAAAAAAATATTGAAAAAGAAATATTAAATTTAGAATCAAGATCCAGAATACTACATGAAAAAAAAATTAGAACTTGAAACCTTGCGTAATCAAAAAATAAAGGGAATCATTTTTAGAAGGCAAAGCAAAGTGGTATGAAGAAGGCGAAAAAAATACAGAATATTTCCTTAACTTGAAAAAGATAGTTATGAAGGTTATATTACTTTAGATGAATGCAAGAGCGTATTAAAAAATATGGAAAATGGAAAAAGTCCAGGATCAGACGGTTTTACAGCTGAATTTTATAAATTCTTTTGGAAAGATATCGGCACTCTCGTCTGTCGTTCTATTAATCATGTATATAATTCCGGGAAACTTTCAGATTTCCCAAAACAAGGTATTATAACATGTATCCCAAAGGAAGGTAGAGATAGACGCCAACTTAAAAACTGGAGACCAATCACACTTTTAAACGTAGATTACAAGATTGCGTCAGGTGTTATCGCTAGTAGAATGAAGTCAGTTTTATCAAACATTATAAGCGAATCACAAGCTGGTTTTTTACTAGGCCGTTTTATTGGAGAAACCACTAGACATATTTATGATATTATGGAATATTGTAAAACAAATAAAATCCCAGGTTTATTGCTAACAATAGATTTTGAAAAAGCATTTGATGCGGTTGATTGGAATTTTATAAACAAAACATTAGAAACATTTAATTTTGGACAATCTTTCAGAAAATGGGTAAAATTGTTTTTTAATGATAGCTGTAGTGCTAATATAAACTTTGGGTACCTTTCAAATTTCTTTAAGTGTGAATGGGGATGTAGACAATGGGACCCGATTTCACCGTACTTGTTCATTTTATGTGTCGAGCTACTTTCTTTTGCAATAAAACGTAATGAATATATCAGAGGTATAAAAATTAATAACATCGAATATTGCATATATCAATATGCAGATGATACGAATTTCACTTTAGACGGACCAAAAAGAACTCTATTAGAATTATTTAAAATAATTTTAAAATTTCAAATAT
Organism: Gigantopelta aegis; assembly: GCF_016097555.1. Classification (NCBI taxonomy): domain Eukaryota; kingdom Metazoa; phylum Mollusca; class Gastropoda; order Neomphalida; family Peltospiridae; genus Gigantopelta; species Gigantopelta aegis. Next base: position 39,157,126 of record NC_054708.1, on the reverse strand, counting down.
GTTCTGGTCTTAAAATTAATTTAGACAAATGTGTTGCTATGTGGATCGGCTCCAAAATAGGATCAACTGAAAAACTTTGCCCACACATACCACTACCTTGGTCAAAAGAGCCATACAAAATTATCGGTATAATTTTTTCTACAGATCTCAATGAAATGCCTTTCCTTAATTTTGAAAAACAAATGACCAGAGCACGTAAAATATTATTCACATGGTCAAATAGATCGCTAACTATTAACGGTAAAATTACTATAATAAAATCTCAGATTCTGCCACTTTTCATTCACTTGTTCACAGTCCTACCTGATCCAGATAAAACATTTTTCAAAAGATTAAATACAATGTTTTATAAATTTATCTGGTATGGTAAACGTGATAAAATTAAAAGAACAATGCTTATGAATGACTATAAAAATGGTGGACTTAAAATGATTGATGCCATGTCATTCTGCAGATATCTAAAAGTGAAATGGATAAAGCGACTACTCACATCAGATGGTTTGTGGCAGAGTCTTACAAAAACTATATTAACTGACTTAGGTAGTGAAACTATTTTCAGCTTTCACAAAAAGCAACTACTTAAAACCGCAAAATGTATTTCAAATGTATTTTAGAAAGATGTAATTACTAATTATGCACTAATTAGACAAAACGAAATTGAAAGTGTAAAGCAATTTATAAATGAATCGTTTCTCAATTTTATTCCGCCTAAACATATAAAACTGTTTCTACATTGGCACAATCAAGGCTTGAAGCAAATACAATGCATACTTACTGCAAATGGTGAAGTTAAACGATTTAATTCCGTACAACAACAATTCAACCTAAATGGCAATTATTTATTATATTTTAGACTAATTAATTATATTCCAAAATATTGGCTTTGTAGAATAAAAAGTCATAGATTAAACATGGAAATAGCTGAAAGTGATCCATTAATAACAAAAATACTAAACACTAAAGATAACACAATTATATACAATAGCTATATTACACGTATTCAATGTTCTTTAGAAAACATTTGTCACAAATGGTCCTAAAAACTCATCACCACAATCACCGAAACCATGTTATCACAATGCTTTGAACTTATACGAAAAACCACCATCGACACTAAGACGCAAAATTTTCAGTTCAAACTTATATTAACCACGAATACTTACCTGAATAAATGTGGCATACTAGCAGATAATCTATGTACTTTTTGTTCGAATGAAGCGGAATCGTTAGAACATAATTTTATTCTTCACTTGTTATCACACAAGACAGTTATGGGTAAACTTTAAAAATTGGTTTGAGATCAAAACAGGTACTACCTTGAATTTAGATATATGTGTTATACTACTTGGAGGTCCACACTTAAGTATTTTATTAAATCATTTAATTTTAATAGTGAAACTGTACATTTATAGTTGTAAATATACAAATCATTCTCTAAATTTTATTGAAGTTGTAAATATAATATAAAGTATCACAGAAATATTGAAAGATTCATATTGTCAGAAAAAGAAGACCAGTTCACAAGTAAATGGTCTAATTTACAACTTTAGTCATTTAAAGGCGTTATTTCTCTATTCCTCTTGTTATTGTTTTCAAACCCGTTGTACTTACAAATAACACAAGTTCTAATATACGTATCTTACACCTTTGAAACACCCATCATTTGGATAGAAACTATTCTTTCGTCATGTTTATCCTTGACCCGGTTCTCCAAATAGTGTCGAATGCTTTGTGGAAATCAATGAAACAGAGATAAAGTTTGCTTTCTTTCTGTTCAATGTATTTGTTAATCAGCGTTTTTATGATAAAAAATGTTATCTGTAGTTCTTCTATTCTCTCTAAAGCCAGCTTGGTTATCTGCTATTAGGTTTTCCGATTCAATGTGACGCGTTAATCGTTTATTTAAAGTTACAGTGTCTGGTTACCATATAATAATATCATGCACAAATATGAAATACAATTTCAACTGCACTTTTAAAAAATTCGTGTGTATTCGCTATGAACGGAGAACGTCACAAGAATACGCTCGATTCGTCGCCTGTGCGGCCATTGCTCGGCAAATCACAAAAGACAGCCTGTTGTCAATTTCCGTTAACAGGTGGTTTGCGAATTTGAAATTGTAGGGTTCGTCTCAATAAATGAAATGAGAATTCTTGCGCTGTACAAAGAACGTTCGGTTGAGGATACGTACTATTCTTTTGTTAAAACCAGTTTTGATCTTGACAACGTACTATTGACAATCGTACCTTCCTATTTAAGAATTAATATTTTATAAAGTGTTAGTAGAACTTTCAAAGTTTAGTTTGTATAACACATTGATCATGTATATATTTTTAATAAAATATATTAAAGTAGAAAATGACCGTTTTCACTTTTTAATTTTACGTGTGGTAAAATCGACAAATTCAAATAAATATTATTTCGTTTGGAAAGGGTAAAGTTAGTTTGTTTTGTTTAACGACATCAGTATTAGAGCATATTGATTTAATAATCATCTGCTTTTAAATGTCAAACGTTTGGTAATTTTGACATTTAATCTAAGAGGAAACGGGCGCATGTGCAGGGGGGAGGGTATTGGGGGGTCCCTGCACACGCGTCTTGGAAACCCGCTACATTTTAAAAATATTGTTTTATTATTATAATTTTTTTAGCAAGGGATCATTTATATGTACCATTCCACAGATAGGATATCACATACCATGGCCTTTTATATACCAGTCATGGCGCACTGGATGGAACAATCCCGCCGAATGGGATCGATCCTAGACCGACCGCGCATTTGAAAAAAAACACAAAAAACCCCCACATTTTTAGGTCTAAGTAATGAACAGAAATAACATATAGTCTTCATAAATGTTACGTATATCGAACATACCGCCCTCTTCCTCTACCCCTAGAGCGTTACGTAATTATTAACACCCCCTTACATGTAACGCGTATGCCAACCGCTGGTCACTGTCGAAATTTCAAGGCAATTCGCCCACCGACCCCTGGAAAGGTATTGTACCATACCTCTATGGATATAAATATATTTTGGAGGTATGAGACGACCCCTCGGTCATGACAGTTAAATTTGTTCAAAATCACGTGAGAAGCTCAGCGCCTGTGCAAATCACGTAAATTCCCAGTTCTACTGGCATCCCGCTGATTGAAGAAAAACAAGCTGGCCATTGGGTTTGCAGTTGACCTAGATACTGTAGATAAGCGAGCATTGCGAAACTATGGCGATGTGGTGGGCCTTTTATGTACCAAACAGAACTGGATCATCTATTCTAAATGCTTAAATAATAAAAATATTCCAGACACTGCAGCTTTAATATGGAGGAGAATATTTTCCCTAGACAGCTTGTAATGGTGATTCCCCTATAGTTGTTTGGGTCTTGATTAGATCCCTTTTTGTGTATTGGTGTGATATAACCAACTGTCCTAGAGGACGGTAGTATCCCATACTGGAATTCTTTGTTGAATAATTTTGCTATGGGTGATTTCATTTCCATATTTTAACATTTCGTTTGTAACTTGGTCTAAGCCACATGCCTTGTTATTTTTCAATGATTGTAGAGCTATTTTAATCTCTTTGATCGTGATACTTTGGTCTAGTACAGGGTGGTTTCCGTTATCAAAAGTTCATCGAAAGAAATGTTTTATTTAACGACGCACTCAACACATTTTATTTACGGTTATATGGCGTCAGACATATGGTTAAGGAACACACAGATTTTTTTAGAGGAAACCCGCTGTCGCCACATAGGCTACTCTTTTACGACAGGCAGCAAGGGATCTTTTATTTGCGCTTCCCACAGGCAGGATAGCACAAACCATGGCCTTTGTTGAACCAGTTATGGATCACTGGTCGGTGCAAGTAGTTTACACCTACCCATTGAGCCTTGCGGAGCACTCACTCAGGGTTTGGAGTCGGTATCTGGATTAAAAAGTCCATGCCTCGACTGGGATCCGAACCCAGTACCTACCAGCCTGTAGACCGACAAAAATTCATCGAGCAATCTAGCATGAGATTCTATATTCATGGTTGTATGTTGGGTAGGTTCAGCATTTATATCTCTAAAATGTTCATGTATATTCTTTCCCATATTTTCTGGCAGGTTGATACTTTTGTTGGTTCTTTCTATTAGGTTATTTATTATTTTTCAATAGGCCTGTGGGTTATTGTTGTGTAGGTTTTTGAGTTTGTCGTACAACATGTTTTTTTCAGATTGTTTGTGTACTTTCTTTGCTTTCTTTAGTTTTTTAAAATTTTATATTGGATGTATTTTCCCCTAATTCTAGTGTTATTAGGTTCCTTAGATAGTGATTTAACAATTTCGAGTGAATTTACGCTTGAGGTTTTGGATGTCTATTGGCATTTAAAAATATTTTTTTTAGCTTTTTTATTTTGTTATTGCAGATGCGAATTGGGACATGATCTAGATGCTGCTCCAATGAGTATGTTGTTGAAGTTGTTTACTGCTGTTTCTATATTTGTGTAGGAGTTATTGATGGGGTCATTAATAAAAGTTTGTATTTTGTATTGTGCTTCATCACCTAGGAGGTTGTTTATATATGCCATCTTGTTTTTTTCAGACAGTTGATATGTTGTATGCATTGGATGAAGTGGAATAGCGTCACTACTGGTATGGGTTATGTTACATTTCAGTATGACAGATAAGGAGCAATGAATAGATTCTTCTGTTAAGTAAGAGATATAAAGACCGACTACATGTTTCATACACATGTAGTTCTGTCACCGGTTAGAACATAGTCAGCTGCGCTGTTTCCCTGGTAGTTGAAGCATGTGCGTTTTCCTAGATAGTCCCCAGGTGTTCGTTCTGTCATCGGTTAGAACATAGTCAACTGCGCTGTTTCCCTGGTAGTTGAAGCATGTGAGTTTTCCTAGATAGTCCCCAGGTGTTCGTTCTGTCATCGGTTAGAACATAGTCAACTGCGCTGTTTCCCTGGTAGTTGAAGCATGTGCGTTTTCTTAGATAGTCCCCAGGTATTCGTTCTGTCATCGGTTAGAACATATTCAGCTGCGCTGTTTCCCTGGTAGTTGAAGCATGTGCGTTTTCTTAGATAGTCCCCAGGTATTCGTTCTGTCATCGGTTAGAACATAGTCAACTGCTCAAAATAGCAAGGGACAATAAAACTCAAAATAAATTTTTTTTATAGGCTACTACTAAAGTTGAGACCACTCGCGAGTCCCCCTCTAAATTTATGTAATTTTGTGTAACAACCGCCCCCACCCACTCCAGCGCGAAGTGATTTTACCAAAATTATAATACATGTATTACTACTACTACTACTACTACTACTACTACTACTACTAATAATAATAATACACAAGTATTATTCTATTACTATTATTACCGGCCTCGGTGGCGTCGTGGCAGGCCATCGGTCTACAGGCTGGTAGGTACTGGGTTCGGATCCCAGTCGAGGCATGGGATTTTTAATCCAGATACTGACTTCAAACTCTGAGTGAGTGCTCCGCAAGGCTCAATGGGTAGGTGTAAACCACATGGTTTGTGCTATCCTGCCTGTGGGAAACGCAAATAAAAGATCCCTTGCTCCTAATCAGAAAGAGTAGCCCATGTAGTGGCGAAAGCGGGTTTCCTCTCAAAATCTGTGTGGTCCTTAACCATATGTCTGACGCCATATAACAGTAAATAAAATGTGTTGAGTGCGTCGTTAAATAAAACATTTCTTTCTTTCTCTCTGTTCATGCACACTATGGCACATAATATTCAAGCACCAGCGGTACTATAAAATGCATATATGTTGTCATGTAGATATATACTGAGAAAATCTGTATTCAGATACACTATTTATCTCCCGTACACATCTCATACAAACGTTACTACCATATGTATATAGTGCACACCTGATATACATGTAACAATATCTGGTGCGACTCATTCTTATCACATATATTCATGCTATTACCACAACATACACGTTTGCACAAAGTGTTTGGCACAAATTATATATATACACACACATATATCTACGTACATATACCCCCCTCCCCCCCCACACACACCCTTTCGAACATACATCCACATACCCATACATACATACATACCCATTTACATACACACACCCATACACACACGCACACACACACACACACACACACATATTTATATATACACACACGTACAGACACAAACATACACATTCATATACTATATAGGCCTACACACACACACACACACACACACACACACACACACATATATATATATATATATATATATATTATAAGTTGTAGAAGCATCACGAGTTTAGGCCTATATGGCTTTTTATGTACCCTCTGTGTGTTCTTTTACCCCGAGCCGAAGAGCACACAGAGGGTACATAAAAAGCCATATACCCCGAGAGATTCTTCTACAACGAATTTATCTTGCCGACATGTTAATCTATATAGCCAAATAATCAAAATAACGCCAGACAATAATTGTTAACAATTTATTAACGGAGCCGTACCACGCGGACGCGAACGAAACCACTTGCCAGTGACGACAAAATAGCTCCATCGATAAACGAGTTTTTAACTTCAAATGTTTGTAATACGAAATTGTCTGAAATAGATATTAATAATAATAATAATAACTTTATTTATTTATAGTCTAATTATTGCTTTAGCATTAACTGGGGTGGCTGGAAACTGTTTGAAATTACAGACGGGGTATAAGAGAATTTGGCTCCGCCTACAGGGGTATAAGGGATTTGTCCAAAGGCAAACAACCAATGAGATTAAAGAATTTTACAAGAATAAGAATAATTTATTTGCATAACACCCGAATATGGGCAGAGCAAAAATAACAATATAATATATATATATATGAACAAACATCTGAATCAACAAATACATATGTAATTTAAGCCTTATTACTAGTGATATTAATATTTAGGTAAAAGCAAATATTGTCAGAAGTGTAGAGCCATAAAAAAACATCAACTATGGCGTTACATATATGAAGGCGAGATAAATACACACACACACACACACACACACACACACACACACACACACATACACTATTGAACCCATGTTAATAACAATCTAAACGTTGGTGCGGACGTAAAGTTTTATGCATACTAGATGGAACTGTATTTCGAAAACAAGGCTATATTTTTATGAGAACTAAATTTGTTTACAGACATAGGCCTACCTAAAATACATGTAGTTTTCAAGACGCGGTTTATTTTCAATGCGTAGTTAATTTTTACTCAAATAACTAGTCAACAAGATTTCAATTCTGGTAGAGGTTATATAGAGGAACGACGCTTCTTTTTCTTACGTCAAACTGGATATAGGCCTAAGTGTGCAATTAGTTGCTGTTTCGTTTCTATTATGATATAGTTTACAGTCTAAATTGATTGCAAGCGCCCGTGAACGTTATTCCTCTTGAACACGTATCAGGAACAGAATAAAGGGGAATAACTAGTCCCTCCTTGATATGCGCGAAACTTCCGTTGCTGTTAAGTCGTGTTTGGATTATTAATATTATCGGTGCAAGTTGTTGTGTGTATATTCAAATCAGTGGACTTTAAGAAATATATATCTTTGTTGTGAAAGTGAATATACCTTTGGAATTCTTCAACTTGGAGGTCAGGTATAGTTCTTTAAAGAAAATAATTAAGACCGAATTGCGCCGGTTTTGTAAAATTACTAATTGGTTGCATTTTCGATTTCATGTGGTGAAGGTAACACTGACTGATTCAGTGATTGTAACAGTGTTTAGGTAAAGACTATACCAAATAAAATACATACAGGAAGGACTTTCCTTTGGCACTGTCAGTAACCCTAACTGTACTTATAAGTATTTATAATGTTCTTTATATGTGACAGTGCCAAAGGAAAGTCCTACCTAAAGGAAATATCAGTACCATCGATGTCCCAAACTCAGAAACTGCGTTGGAAAAATATCCGCCCGGTCCCCCCTTCCCCTAACCCTAACCCTAACCCCAACCCTAGTCCTAACCCCAGCCATAACCCCAACCCTAACCCTAACCCTAACCTTAACCCTAACCCTAACCCTCAACCCTAACTAAAAATAATAATGGAGGGGACCGGGTGGATATTATACCACTGCGTTCACCAAACGACAAAAACACGAATATGATATTTACGGAAATACGATTCTACATTTATTCAGCTACGATATGTGAAACAAAATAGATTGTAATCATTTAACGTAAAAAATCAACGTGGACATAAACAAAATCCATTCAATATATATCGTCAACGTCCCTAACTGCGTTATGCTTCAAATTCCATTCACTTTGTTTTCTTGTGCAGGGTTAGTGCAATCAACATCCGATTTGTTGTCATCGGCATGTCGTTCATTTATGAGGTTTTTCTTCACAGTTCAGGAACATTTTTATTAACAATAAAGTTCAGAAAAGTAAGTATCTAAATACAAAACTTTACAAACCCCTAAAACCATTAATTTTAATAAGTCGTTTTTGTTTATTCCTTAAAATTACCGATATGGGGTCCACATGACTCGTAGAAATTGACTTAAAATGGAGAAAGATGAATTAACATTCGGTGCGTGTCACGTACATGACCTCACATGTGCCAGATCAACAAGGCCAAAGCATTTAATTTTTACAATTTTTAAGACCCCTGTTGTTAGAATTTGTTTTCAATTATTACATTCAATCTGCAAAAGGTATGCTACATTTTTGTGCCTCTATTGTAGTGAATAATATTCATAATCCATTCATAATAATTGTAAATAATTTTGAGTGTATAAATTGTGTTAATTATGAATCAATTCATTAAAAAAATGATATTTTACAAACTGTTCACTGGTATAAACGTAATGCCTATCAGTATTGACATCAAGTTTTAGCGATGTGTGTTGATAAAACGCGGACCGGACCAGAACGCTTGACAAATTGAATTTATCCGTTTAAAAAAATATTTGACTAAGTGTTTGTCAACTGTGCATAGTTAAGAAACATATTTTTTTTCATGTAGTGGCCTTTAAAATGGAAAATGACGAATCGCACATTCGTGTTACGATACTTTTTGCAAACGCATGCGCCTGAACGCAGAACTTTAGAAACGTCACACTCTTTCCTGTTTACCGGAGGGCGTTTCACTTTTGTTTACTAGAATGGATTTGTGTTACATCCACATTGTTGATTTTTTTACGTTAATTGATTGCAATCTATTTTGTTTCACGTATCGTAGCTGAAAATTGTAAAATAATATTTCCGTAAATATCGTATTCGTGTTTTTGTCGTTAGGTGAACGCAGTTTGGGACGTCGATGGTATAATATAGGCCCTATAGTACAGAAAACTGAAGCACCCTCCAGTAAACAGGAAAGAGTGCAACGTTTCTAACTGCGTTCAGGTGCATTTGTTTGCAAAAAGTATCATACCGTACATGTGCAGTTTGTCATTTCCCTTTTTAAGGCCACTACATGAAATAATATATAATATTTATAGATATACATTTCTTAACTATGCACAGTTAACTGAATTTTTCCTTTAAAAAAAAATATTAAAGAAATTTCTTTAATATTTTTTTTTAAAGGAAAAATGCAGTTTGTCAAGCATTCTGGGTCGTTCCGTGTTTTACCAACACCCATCGCTAACACTTGATGTCAATACGTATAGGCATTACGTTCATACCAGTGAATAGTTTGTAAAATATAATTTTCTTAATCCATGATTCTTAATTAACATAATTAATACACTAAAAATTATTTACAATTGTTATGAATGGATTATGAATACTATTTAAGTGAACTACGTACAGTAGAAGCACAAAAATGTAGCATCTTTTGCAGATCGAATATAATAATTGAAAACAAATTTTAACAACAGCTTGGGGCATTAAAAATCATAAAAATTAAATGCTTTGGCCTTGTTGATCTGGCACGTGTGATGTCATGTGACATGCACAAAGTGGTATTTCATCTTTCTCCATTTTAAGTCAATTTCTACGAGTCATGTGGACCCGATATCGGTAATTGTAATTTGTAAGGAATAAACAAAAACGACTTAGTAAAATTAATGGTTTTAAGGGTTTGTAAAGTTTTGTATTTATATACAAGTTTACTTGAACTTTATTGTTAATGAAAATTTTCTAGAACTGTTATTAACAGTGTTAAGAAAAACCTCACAAATGAACGACAAGCAGATGACAACATGCACGAACCGTGCATGGGAAAAAAACTGAACAGAGTTGGAAGCATAACACAGTTAGGATGTTGACGATACTACAACCCCACAGGCACTTAACTGACACAGATTAGTATACATGAATAAAATTCAAAATGTGTTGTATGTCGGTAAATTTGAAATATTTCCGCAACATTTTGCTTATGCTCTTTTCAAGCATAACACATTTATTGCCACTTGATGTGTATTTACATATATATATATACACCTCGTCATAAATATCGCACCACCCAATTTTGTTCACTAAGTAAAACTGGATCTTCAGCCTCATAAAAATGGTGCTTAGAAAAGCACATTAAACTGTTTATATGGCCTCATGTGAGCGTTCAGTCAGAAAATTTACAACACAAGACCGAATTTGAGCACTAAATGAGGGTTTAATTGTAGCAAAGTAAAGTTCACTAAAATCACCGTAAAATACGGTGAAATAAGTATGGCTGCCGGGGTCGTTACAACAGACACACAACACAGTTCACATTTCATTAATGTCAAACACACTAGCAAGGTCCACAATGACTGGCTAACTCAGTATCTGGTGTAACTGCCTCGCACTTGGATAACATGTTCTACACGCCTTCTCATGCTTGTCACCAGACGTCTGATGCTCTGTTGAGGGATCTGCTGCCACTCATCATGCAATGCATGGGTCAATTCCTGAAGGTTCTGAACTGGAGGATCCCTTGCTCTCACCCTACGTCCCAAAATGTCCCACAAATGCTCAATAGGATTTAGGTCTGGACTTCTGGCAGGCCATGGTAGTGTCTCAATGGCGTTGTGTTGGAGATGCTGAACAACAGCTCGAGCACAATGTGGTCTGGCATTATCGTCCATGAAGACTGGACGTGTGGCGAGAGCATGGTTATCGAAATGAGGCACAACAGCACCGTCCAGGATCAAGTTCTGGTACATCTGTCCATTCAGTGTTCCGGGAACTGTGATGAGGTCAAGTTTACAATCATAGGAACAACACCCCCACACCATGACGGATCCACCCCCAAATGGAACCTCAGCTTGAATGTTCCTCTGATCATATGCTGTGCCTCTCTGCCTCCAAACTCGTGCCCTCCCATCTGTATGATGCAGCAAAAATCTGCTTTCATCGGACCAGTGGATCCTTCTCCATGTCCTCAGGTTCCAGCGATTACGTGCTTGGCACCAGGCTAAACGGGCATGGCGGTGCTGATTTGTGAGGAGTGGACGTCTGATTGGTCGTCTTGCTCTCAATCCTGCAGAATTTAGGCGTCGTCTGATGGTGCTGATGGACACTCTGTTGTATGGATGCCATCCATGTCGCAGCTGTGTACAAGTAGACTTTGGGCTTCGTCTGGCTTGGCGTACGAGAGCACGGTCTTCCCTGTCATTGGTTTTTCTGGGACGTCCAGACCTCGGTGCATCCTTCACTTCACCGGAAGCAGTATGTTTACGTATTAGCCTGCTGATGACAGTGTGATTAATGTTCAATTGTGTTCCAATAGCATGACATGACATACCAGTCTGGTGCATACCAATAATTCGCCATCTTTGGTTCAGAGGCACTGTACGCTTGGGCATTTCACTGGTTGGTCAAAATAAAGCTTAATTTATGCCTAAAATCAAATTTTAGCTGTGTCTGCCAACATAACATACACCAAAAGAGGCTATGTGCATACTGCATTGTTAGCAAACCGACCCCCGGATCAATCATGCTCGACTGAGCATGCACGTGCAGCTCGGAACAGGGTGTGTTTGTGATATTATGTTCACAGATGTTGTAGTATATTAAATATATACTTGTAGTTTAAAAAACCGCAACTTATATTTTCTAATTTTACTTTAAAATGTGTGGTGCGATATTTATGACGAGGTGTATATATACCAAAAAATTTGATCCCTACTATATGTATATACAAAAGATACAAGGTCCGTCACTCGCCATTTTATCTTTTATAAATATTGTAGGGATCGAAATTTTTGGTATATATGTAAATTTTATACACATTAAGTGGCAATAAATTTGTCATACATGTTTGAAGAGAGTATAGGTATGAGCAAAATATTGTGGAAACTATCAAGTTTACCAATATACAGCATTTAAAAAAATTATTCATTTATACTAATCTGTGTCAAGTGCCTGTGTACAACCCCTACCTCAAAGTATTAACTGCAGAAAATGGTACCTTTCATGGCTCAGTTTCGGTATAACCAGATGTTTTTACAACACCCCTAGTTTCACACAAAATTTGAGTACTTTTTTTTTTACAGATATCCCATAATGTTCCAAGCACAAGGCTACTTGACACAGCGGTACTAGATGAAATAAAATTGCATACATTTTTAGCCCAGATGAAACTAATTTTTTTCACAGGACTTGTGGTGTTGACTTCTCTATCAAAAGTTCAGTGTACCTCGCACTTTGACCCATGCAGACAGAAGTTATTTGGTTTAGTGCTACCTTTAGGCTTAGCGTAGCGTTGGGAGACTTGTTTTGGTGGGTATATAAGCATTCATTTCTAAAGTTTTGAGTGTTTATAAACAGACAATTGTTATGGGCGATTTCATAGTATTAATTTTATTGTGGATGGAATATTCAGACTTGCATGAAACTAAGGTCGACGACGGACACTTTTCGCACCCTTGTTTTTGCTTTGTACACAATAAATATAGCATATTTTACTGTAATTTCACTTTAAATCCATATTTAATAAAAGGTGCATTTGTAATGTTCAAACAAAACAAAAATCCAATAGCAATTTTGCATTGGAATTTTTCCAGCATTCTTAAAACGGAAACATTATGTACCCAGTTTGTGGTTATATTGTAAGGAGATGTAAAGTGACTTCATTGGAAAACTAACATCATTCAAATTCAGAATTAGCTGTGTTAATTACAATGCTCCACATTAAATATAAACTGGTCTACTAATCTATAGCTTGACCCTGTCTAAATTCTATAACGAGGCGGATCAGACAACGCTGTTTACAGGTCGGTATGTTTTTATTTTTCATAATTTTGAACAAAATATTTAAGTTTAATTTTTATAAGATGAAAAAAAAAGAGAAGTACCTTTCGTCAACATACATGTAGTTACATGTTCCCTTTGATCATTTCGCTACATACACACAATCATATGCTGTTCGAAAATTAAAGGGACTGTTCTGAGTTTCCGCGCCCCCCCCCCCCCCAACAAAATAAACATATATCCTACGGTACCTTTTCTTTATTTTTTAAACAATATCTTATCTTAAACATGTTTTAAATGTAAAACACTACAAGCATAAAAACATTTGGGATTTCCTATGACTTCATTTTTTCAAATTTCGTTTAGTGGGTGGAAGAAAAATAAATTGCAGTGCATAAAATTTTGCACGAATGATTTTGTCACTCATCTGTAGATTATGCAAAACCAATTGAATATCAACATAAACGGATCGTTTGTGCAAAAGCTGTAATCACTCATAAGAAAATCCAAACAAATGTGTGTTGGCTAATATCAATGTTTTGCGAAATTGCGAACCTAGATGTACGTCATGTGCTTAAAGGTAATGTTCTAACCAGCTTTTTCTCCATCGTTCAAAGTGTCTATTAATAGCAAACGTGATGGCATTCTAGCAACTGTACACATGTAGTGTCAGACAAAATGATTGCTAATATTAACTTTGTGACTGTCAAAGCCTGCCAATACATAGCCTCGTCTTGCCTCATGCGAAGGTACCTCTGTAGCTACTGAGCTACCATTTTGTCTGTCACAAGAGTATGTACCATGTATTACGAACATGCACCTCGGTGCGCGAGATCTCGTGCCACCGTCGCGAGGAAAATCGTGTTCTTATTAGCCTACTATGAAAAGCATTTTACAGAATTTCTAATTTCCAGTGAATCCTAACTGATGTTAATTAATTAAAAAAAAATATATATTGAGGTTTTAAAATGTTTGACAAATATCATCTACAGATCAATATTAAGCCAACATTAAACAAAAAATTCTTCCCTAAAAGAGATCAAAAAGGATTTTGACACAGGTCGATTTTCATAAGTCAGTCAGTTTAGGACAAACAAACCTAATTTTTATTTTTGCCTGATAGCTTTTGAGTTATAGTCCTAGCACACAAAAATAATACATTCCATCAATTTGTGCGATAAATTAAAACCAATAAGAAATACATGTACGTCATATGTACATGTACATGTAATTTAATTAAATGAACTAAAATAATTTTTATGACATCATCTTCTGCAATTCATAAATGCTGCAAGTCCTTATGTAATTAACATTTTACAAAGGGATTTACATGCAGCTACTACCTGGAGGTGTTGCTATTCAATCAGCCTGATCACTTGATGGAGTCCGGCAGTATCAAAAGGATGTGTATTTCTACTTCTGGCACACTTAAAATAATGAATTTACTTTACACATGACCGAGTGCAATGGGAGCAGTTGTCTTAAAGGGACAGTCAACTCAAACAAGAACCATATGTGTTGGAAAGATGCATAGTGGACCACCAACACATACTGACACTTTAACAAATGAGTTAGTAAAAAAACATGATTATTCCTGCTAACTGGGGGCAGCCATTTTGTTTCATTTTTGTGACGTCTGGTGGTATAGCTTGTAGCGAAGTGACATCAGCTGTGTCCAACTCCTCTATGCAGTGTAAACAAATGTTCTAATTTATGACAAGGTACTTCGCTTTCATCAACCTGACTTGTAAAACAACATAAATGACTTGATAATACAGTGGACTCGATCTGCCAAAACCGGCATCGGTCGGGACTGTTGAAATATGCTGGTTTAATTAAACAGATTTCATTCAGAGTTATGGTTCTTGTCAACCTAAACTATCGTTGTTAATTACTATGTTGTTATTAATTAACAGACTACTTCGAAATCAGTTATTCCAAGAAACACATGCATGAATTGTCGAACATTGGACATACTAGTAATTGATACAATAGAACCCCAGCAGTTATTAACTGTTACCAATAATTTTTGCGTAAAACTAATTAAGTACGAGTCGAGATGTGACTGGCCGGACCACCAAAAAGGACCAGACTTGAAATTTCAAAGTGGGACCGTACTGACGGCTTCCATTACAAATGGATAAAATTTTTTATTAATCCACAAAGTATTAAAAATATGATCGGTCTGGATATGGGTAGTGTTTTGGCCTATGCCTGCTGGTGCAATAACGTGTTCAGGTTTTGAAACTTTGCATTTGTTACGGGTTTCCTGTTGCCGGATATGTTGTCCTTGTATAGTTGCCGGTATAGTGCTCACTAGAGCTGGACGGTATACCGTATATACCGTTCGGTATCGGTATTATGTCAATACCGATTTACCGTACCGAACAAATTTCAAAATACCGAAATTTCGGTATTGAAAAATATTTCTCGGAAAGTACTAATAATATATCTGACGAATGAAAACTGGGTTGGCATAAATCAGACGAGAGCCTTGTGTATGGAGTTTAATTGTATTTAGATGAAATTTGCGGGTGAGCCATAACACAGGCATGCATTTAAAGCCGAGTATACCGAAAATAGCGCTGGATATCGGTATCGTGTCAATACCGAATACCGTACCGATACCGAAGTAAATCAACCCAAAATTACCGATATCGATACCGAACCTCAAATTTCAATACCGCCCAGCTCTAGTGCTCACTAAATATTAGTATGTCAGAGACCGTCTGTCTGCCGATCTTGTATTTATCTGCTAAATCCTTGTGCCTTAACACAGGATTTGATTTAAATTCTTCAATTAACTCGACTTTTGTTTTTAAGGATAATTCAATGCGCTTTCGTTGTTTTCGGTCGTTCAGCCATGATAAAAGCATGAATAAAAGTGAAACACTTTAGCATTCATATTTATGCACATTATTTTTTTGACAGTCTCAACGCAACACAATTTTAAAACTTATACCACTTGCGTATGTACACACACTGACACTAATCTGGTTGATCTAACGGTGTAAGTAATGACAAGAGCAGTGCTCTAATGCCTTAATTGTCCCTTTTAACTGTGAAATTTTAAACAGCAACATTTTTTATGCGTGAAATCTCAAATTTGATGTTCAGTGACAAGAAGGTGAATTTTGCTGACACATCAAAATAATTTTGAAAATGCTTGATATGGCAAAATAATATGAATTATTACCCCAGCGGTCACTTATAACAGGGAAAATATTTTCCATATTTTCTCAGTGAGAAATATTCTGTACTAGTATTGGTCTAACGAACAATACTATTGGACAATTTGATGCTGACAAACCAATGACCTTGTCAGTACTAAATATGATGTCATCACGATTTGGCAAACACACAAAATGACGTCATGTAGTTAAAAGAGTTTGCGTTTATGGCTCTCTGTTTTTGGTGTTAAATTCATTTAAGAATTGACCGCAATTATTTTTTGGTTCATTCAAGTGTGAACCAAAAAAACGATGTGAAAAACACTGTATTACTCCACGTAGCGGGTCATACAAAAAGTGTGCACATCGTTTTTTCGGTTCATATTTGCATGAACCAAAAAATAATTGTGGTCAAATCATATAATTAAATTTATATGCATACTTTAACAATACATAACTGAATTAATTTTGTTTAGTTTTAAATACGCTTGTAGTATTGTTTCTGTAAACTTCATTGATATTTACATCACGTAAGAATGCAAACGTTCATTCACTATTATTTGAATCGGGTGATTTTTTGTAAATGACATCATTTGGTAAATGACGTAATTTTGATAAGCATTTTTACGGATCATTTAGTTAAATTGGAAGGAATTGTCCTATTCGTGTTTAGTTTATATTTTAAGAAAGTGAATGAAGGAAACGTATGTGTCTAACATTTATGCTGTCGGTGGAACCGTTTAATTTTCGCCAACAGCTGTAGAACATTGCTTACAAGGCATGAAGGTTCCTACATGATTTCTTTGGCCACCGACGAAGTCTCATTTCATGATTAGAGAAGGTTTTTTATATTAGATCCATGTCTACTCTGCTATAGCATTTTCCATTAATTTATCGTATACATTTTTTGTAGCTTTCACGTGTGTTTTCTTCAAAATATCTAAATATGATTGCCAGAATAATCCGGCTTGTTGCACAAAAGTAGTGCGAGTCAGTGGGGAGAGGGGTGGTAGGCGCGGCTTAATTTGTGAAAAAGTAAGTACCTTTGGACCAATCAGATTGCCATAAAGTGTTAGATGCAAAGAAAATTTAATTATAACAAAATGTCATTTTAATGCAATTCATTATTGATTTTGTAGCAGAATAAAAAGAACTTTTGTTTTAGAAAATTATCTATGAACATGATTAAATTACAAAGCTAAAGCAATTCTCAGAACATTGCGTAAAGTGGTTTACATTGTTTCTATACAGGTTGGCCTTCATATATGTGCGTAAAAAATAAAGGCTTTTAGAGTTAACAAATTTATGTCCCTCGTGAAATGATTTTCATTTGTCATTCGCTAAAGCTGGTGACAATTGAAAATTATTTCACTTGGAATACAAATTTTGACAATAACTGGTAACTCATTTATTATCCTCTATTTACCAAATACAGCCAAAACATCCCAAATTAGGTGCACAGGTCAAATTTACCACTGTGACAGATAATTGCTAATGCATGGTGCTCATGACTAAATGACTTATTATTTGTTTTTAAAATTAAGTGAAAACATTCCATCACAAACTCAACTCCCATATTTGATTGATGGCTAATACAGTATAATGGGGCATATGTTTTCATTAGAAACTGACATTAACATAGGTAAAAAAGTATCAGTACCATTACAAAATGTTGGAGCTGCATGACTTTGTAAAAACAATGTCACACTTACATGCAAAATCTGTTAGACAAATTAAACTACAGTGTATTACTATTTCATGAATTTTACAAAACTTTTGTTGGGTTATAATAAAAATAGATGTTAATGATTTAAATACAAAAATAACAAAATAGGGCCAGAGCAACCCTCCACCCAGCATTATTGTATTCATATGGAAAAGTAAAATAAAACCTAATAGTATTGAAATTAAAAAGAAAATAATTTTTATAATGCAGTTAGATACAAAAAAAGACTATGATATAATACTTAAATAATATTAAGTTGTAAATGACTGGATTAAAATAAGATATAAAGGATGATGTTGTATAGCCTACATGCATGTGCATCATTTTTCTTGTTGAGCACTAACCTGTATCAGAGTATACTTTAATGAAATAAAATTAACTTGAATAAGCTTTTTCTCCTCATTTTATGAAGTTTTTTTCAGTTTCCTCCTCAATACTTAAAACTACATTCCCTGGAATATTTTTATTATTTATAAGCATATAGAACAGAAAATCCAATTACGTTTGGTGCATATATGATGCCGCACTCCGCATTGGTTTCACTACGCTGGCTTATCCAGGTCAAAAACAAAGCCAGTATTTCGAAAGTGGGACACTTTTGATGGGCTCCTACCGATCTCAGTTTTCATTGGCTTATCACAAGTGTGGAGTTCCCCAACGAGATTACGTGAGATTTCGCAATTTTTGAACAAATTTAACTGTCTTGATTGAGTGGTCGTCTCATATCTCCATAGAGGTATGGTATAACGCCTTTCCAGGGGTCAGTGGGTGGGGGATTTGCCTTGAAATTTTCACAGTGGCCAGCTGTTGGCATATGCGTTACATGTAAGGGGGTGTTACTAATTACTTAACGTTCTAGGGGTAGAGGAAGAGGGTACTGTGTTCGATTTATATAACATTTTTCAAGACTATATGTTATTTTTATTCATTACTTACACCTAAAAAGGTGTTTTTTGGAAATGCGTGGTCAGTCTAGGATCGATCCCCATCCGGCAGGTATACAAAAAGACCATATGGTCTGTGGGATGGTACATATAAACGATCCCTTGCTAAAAAAAAATGTAGCGGGTTTCCAAGGCGCGTGTGCAGGGATTTCAGTGGGGTTGGGGTTATAGACTGTGTTGAGCGAAGTTTATATAGGACCATGCTCCCCCAGAAAATACATTTCAATTTTTTTTAAGCTTGGGCAAGTAAGAGTTTCGACCTCCAATACCCCCCCCCCCCCCCCCCCCCCCCCCTGCACATGCATCCGATTCCTTTCTAAGATTATATGTCAAAATTACCAAATGTTAGCCATCCAACAGCAGATGGAAGGAAGGATAGGATATGTTTTATTTAACGATGCACTCAACACATTTTATTTACGGTTGGATGGTGTCGGATGATTATTAAATCAATATGCTCTAACTTTGATGTCGTTAAACCCCCCCCCCTAACTTTACCCTTTCCAAACGAAAGAATATTTATTTGAATTTGTCGATTATAACACGTAAAATTAAAAAGTGAAAACGTTCATTGTCTACTTTAGTATATTTTATTTTAAAAATATATACATGATTAATGTGTTACTAGTATACAAACTAAACTTTGAAAGTTCTACTAACACTTTATAAAATATCAATTCTGAAATAGGAAGGTACGATTGTTGATAATACGTTGTCAAGATCAAACCGGTTTTAACTAAAGACTCTAGTACCGTATCCTCAACTGAACATTCTTCGTACAGCGCAAGATTTCTCTTTTAATTTTTTGAGACGAACCCTACAATTTGAAATTGGCAAACGCACGTGTTAACTGAAACTAACAACAGGCTGTCGTTTGTGCTTTGCCGAGCTATGGCGGCACATACGACGAATCAAGCGTATACGTTTGACAATATCCGTTTATAGCGAACACACACAACTTTTTTAAAAGTGCATTTGAGCTTGTATTTCACATTTGTACATGATGTTATAATTTGGTAACCAGAGAATGTAACTTTAAACACAAACAAAATGGGTATTTTAATAAAAATCTATTTCGTGTTTGTTTCATGTATGTATAGGGTTCCTGGGAACAATCAATTTTTTGTTTTAACCTATCATTTGTTTATTGTATTCAGAGTGTGAGAGTACATTCTACAGTGATCAATAGATCATTCTACATCTTATGAAGAGCAACAGTGTTGATAAAACATGATGGAGCCTGAGGTACAAGTTGCTAAAAGTAATGATGACTCAAAACATCGATGTGAGCTTGCCCTATCCCAGGAAGGACTAGGTGAGTACGTTACCTACATGTCGCAATTAGATAAGTGTTTATCTTCAAATAGGTTATTGTAGGGAGTAGCCTGAATCTGCAGCCATTTAACAGGTTTCTGATATATATCATAACTTATAATAACATTTCTTAATTATTAAAATGTAAAATATACTTTAATTTTCATATTTACAACATGAATAGATAATTCTATGTATTTAGTTTAAACACAGTATATATAACAGTGAAACCCATAAAGACAGGACCCTCTCTAAACTGAAATTCTCTCAAAACCTGACGTTTTACTGAGTCCCATGATATTTACACATCTTTTACCACTAAAGTTTACCTCTCTAAACTGAACACTGGACAAATAATTCAGTCCCAAACTCTTTATTTAGTGTAAATTGTACTTCTGAATACTTGACCTTCAGACTGTTAATTGGTAATCATTATGGCACCACTAATTCTTTCGTTTATTGTCACTTCACAGTCTTTGGCTAGATTACCTGACTGTGAACGTAGCTGGTGCAATATACATGTATGCATGTGCTCAGGTTAGTCATTAGATGTGTAATCACTGTTACATAAAGACTAGGTATGGTTGGCAAGCTATTAGATTGGATTGGATAACATATTTACGTGCCTATATCCAATTAAGGTTCAAGCATGTCTCTCCCGGGCACAACCTCTGACTTCACCAGTGATTGGGTCTGGGACAGAAAGGGGCAGAAATGGTCAGAATTTTGAAAATAGCAATTAGTCAGAAAGTTAGAATTAAAAAAAATTAAGAGTTATAAAGGAACACGCATGCCCTAGTTGTCAACCATTACGCCGTTGTTTTTCACTATTAAACCCATTTTCTCACAAATACAATTACACTTTACTTACATTTTATTATGTAGAATATACATTTCCATTCACCTGAAGTGTTTTTAGGTAATCCTGGTAATCCTGGTGTTTGTAATAACACAAAATGCATTTTAGTATTTCTTAAAAACGCATGCACGTCTGAGAAAAAACGTTGAGCAGACAAGGTCTAATCTATTTTTAGAGGGTACATGTATCTTCCCGTTTCAACGTCACAGACATTTGTATAACACGTGACCATTATCATTTTGGTTCGGTTTGTTTTCTTGTGCACGGTTTGCGTAATCAACATCCGATTTGTTGTCGTTTGCTTGTCGTTCATCTGTGAGGTTTTTCTTCACAGTTCATGAACATTTTCAGTAACAATAAAGTTCAGACAAGTAAGTGTCTCAATACAAAACGTTACAAACCCTTAAAACAAATAATTTTGCTAAGTCTTACGATATCTGGAGAGGGGATACAACCTTGGGGGGTGGGGGTGGGGGGCACAAGCTATATTGTTACCTTTATTTAAATATAGGACAAAAAAACCTTACATTTTTGTCCTGAGGAGGGGAAGTGCCTTTGGTTCCTACAGACTATACTACTACCGGGTACTACTATGACTATGACGACAACCACCACCACCAACACCAACACCAACAACAACAATAATAATAAACGGTGCATCTAATTGCTAATAACAATAGGCTAGCCACTAGTACCCGGTGCCAAATAGCAAATGTAGGCTAATTGTCGTTTATATATAAAATTTATTATTTGAAACACTGTAGTATAGTCAACATGGTCAGTGACGGACTATCATTGTCGTCTTATTCCATTTCAAGTATCATGATTGCTGCAGCAGCCACTTCCTCAATATAAGCACCCATGTTGGTAAAGTAACTTCCTGTTCCAAACTCATTTCTTTTGCTGTCCAGGACAGAAAAGTTGGAACATGCCCAGGAGTGGTCAAAGGAATGCACACCCCAAGTCTGTGTGCACTCTGGGAAATTTGTCGTGACATAGGCATTGATTCCCATGGTATTTATTGATATGAAACCTGCTTTTTCACTCTATTTTATAAAAAAAACATGATCTAAGTGTGTTAGTTTTGTAGATTAACCAAAATTAGAATTAATTTTCGCGGGCTGAAACTAGGGCGTGCGACTTTAAAGCCAAAAATAAAAAGAATTGACTGCTCGGCTGAATATTTATATAATTTGGAGCATTTTAGAAGGACAGTCTTGCTTGGTTTGCTTGAAGGATAAAAAAACAACAATGAATTTAATCCACTATCTTCCTATTGTTTGAATTTAATTTTGTTTTAAAACCGTTTATTTAGCAAAATCAAGAATAGACAAAAGTAATGTTGACTTTGCGATGTCAAAAAAATGTCAGTAGCGTTTCATTGCCATGTTGATTTTCAAAAGGGAAAGTGCAGCTAAACTTCACTGTATTAAAAAACATGTATTACTTCATGATAAAATAAAAATCATTAAAATTTTAAAAGTATATAAGCAAATGTTAAAATATCTCAAGTGAAAGGTTCTTTATTGGATATACATGTAGTATCTGTTGGATACATCTTCAATATATGAGCCGTCACAGTGAAAACCTACAACTTTGCATGATGTCAGAAATCGAGTTGACATGTTGTTTGCGTTGTTTGTTTTGAAGGATTTAAGAAGATGACATCTTCTTTACATGGAGATCAGTTTGAAATGAACATACATCTTTATGTACAATATTTTTTGGTTACTATTTTGTATTTTTTAGAAATAAAAGCCAAAGAACACTGGTCCTTGATCGTTAGCAATACTATCTGTACTTTGATACACATTTACAAAAATAGAGAGAAGTTCTATATATCAATATAATATGCAAGTATAAAAAAACCCATAAAAGATTTACGTACATGATTATATACACAACATAAAGTTCAGTAACTTTCCTAGAAGTTGTACAATATCCGTAAGTTAGACCAAACATCAAATTAGGATCGTATCGGGTTGCATGGGTCTACCACTCCGTTAGGACTACCTGTTCTGTGGACTACAATCAACACCACTGTTTCTGCTCCTATTTCTATTAATATAATCTAAATACTGACAACTAAATAATGTTTATTATTTCCTGCAAAACACATCTGTAACAACAGTATTTACTACATTTTTAGTTATTTATTTTACCATCGTTTGCAAACAAATTTACTAGAGATTAGCAACTTGCTGTTCCATGCTGAGGTATTATAGATCAATTCTCGAAAGGTTTCTGCACACACCAATTTTATTATTATTATTTGTGTGTTTGTGTGTGTGTGATAATTATTAAATTATTATAATATCTGTTCACTTTACTCACTTCACATCATTTGTATAGAAGGAGTTGGTTTTCTTACCTATACAGGTGTAGGTTTTAATTTAATTTACATAGGGTGGGGGGGGGGGTGGGGGGGCAAAGTGGCCACCTTGTGACTAGTGTACACCTACACATGACAAGTATATACATATACATTTGTAAGATGGGGATATAACTAGCTGTGGCAGCCCCCAGTGACTATAGGAACCTGAACAAGGTAATGTAAAATGAATGAATGTAAAAGTGGTTTCCTCAAATGTGACATCACATTTACCATGTTAGTTGTGATCCTCTACAAATTTTCCACTTTGTATAATTCTGGCAGTAAATGCAATTACTAGGTTTGTTATTTTGTTATGGAGATGAACAGTTAGTTGCAAATATAATTTTTACCTTTTAAAACATAATCAAACGCTTTTGGCAGGAAGCTGCCTTTTGCACACTTAGATAAATTCCTCTTAATCCACTTTATATGGATAAAAATTTAATACTGATGGTCATAATGCTCTAGTTATAAAAAAAATTCTCCTAAAATCACACAGGCATTTCATAAATATCAATTCTTTGCTTCAAAACTAGAAAAAATAAACATGCTTTATGGTGTCGGACGTTCATGGTGTCGAACATACACTATAACAGCACCACAGTAGCATGGCAACTGTTACATATTCTGTAATTGTTTTTATATTAATCAACCATATAAAATTAACATAGCATCTCAGTTAGTAACATTTTACAACCAGTTAACAGAAGTGGAGATTAAAAAATGTTATATTTTGGTGTCGGATGTACACTAGAGTAACATATGTAAATATACTCTTCAAAAAAAGAAACGCAAAAGGGTACAAATGGGTTATAACTCCGATTTTATGTTTCCTACCGGTTCATGCTTTGTGAATATAAGGTCATTGCATGTCCCAAACACATTCCCACGGTTACATTCGATAAAACGCAGCTACTGTACAATAAAGTTCCAAAATGTGAATATTCGCAAAAACGCAGCCACGTGCAAACCATGTCACCACTGCACGTGCGTTGTCTGCACGTGCAACATGAACACCGACAGTATAAAAGTGCAGGGTGTTCGCTTGCCTGGCCACTGTATCTGGCCGACAGTTGACAATCCAGGACATGCCACGTCTCAGTGAACCGCAGAGAAACAATGCCATCGGCCGACTAGACGCAGGCGAATCCAGAACGGCCGTTGCCAGGGCATTCCATGTGTCCCCAAGCACCATCTCCAGACTGTGGGACCGTTACCAGCAACATGGATCAACACGTGACCTCCCTAGATCCGGTCGACCACGGGTCACTACCCCCGGGCAGGACTGCTACATCCGGGTACGCCACCTTCGGGAACGATTGACTACTGCCACCTCCACAGCCGCAGCAATACCAGGTTTGCGCAGGATATCCGACCAGACCGTACGGAACCGCCTACGTGAGGTAGGAATTCGTGCCAGACGTCCAGTTCGAGGTGTCATCTTAACACCACAACACCGTTGACTCCGACTGCAGTGGTGCCAGATTCATCGACAATGGCCTCAACTGCGATGGAGACAGGTGTGGTTCAGTGACGAGTCCCGATTTCTGCTCCGACGTCATGATGGAAGATGTCGCGTGTATAGGCGTCGTGGTGAACGTTATGCGGCAAACTGCGTGCAGGAAGTGGACAGATTCGGCGGGGGTAGTGTCATGGTGTGGGCAGCCATCTCACACACTGGCAGAACTGACCTGGTCCACGTGCAGGGCAACCTGAATGCACAGGGCTACATTGACCAGATCCTCCGGCCACACATCGTTCCAGTTATGGCCAACGCCAACGCAGTGTTCCAACATGACAACGCCAGGCCTCACACAGCACGTCTCACAACGGCTTTTCCTACAGAACAACAACATTAATGTCCTTCCTTGGCCATCGATATCACCGGATTTGAACCCAATTGAGCATCTATGGGACGAGTTGGACCGACGCCTCCGACAGCGACAACCACAGCCCCAGACCCTGCCCGAGCTGGCAACAGCCTTGCAGGCCGAGTGGGCCACCATCCCCCGGGATGTCATCCGTACTCTGGTTGCTTCAATGGGCAGGCGGTGCCAGGCAGTTGTCAACACACGCGGAGGCCACACCCGGTATTGACTCCAGATGACCTTGACCTTGGTGGTGTGTCCTATCACTTACTCACAATGGACTAGAGTGAATTGTGAACAATCCTGCAACATTTGGTAATTATCGGACTCACCATTCAATAATTAAATCAATTCTCCAAATGTTACGACAATGTGGTTTTGCGTTTCTTCTTTTGAAGAGTATATTATGGATAAAGGTCTTCTTGAAATATAAATTTGTCTGTTATATATTTATGTATAAAAAAATATGCTGATAAATGTGTTAATTATAGAATGTTTTGTAAAATATTGCTGTATTCATGGTTGATGCATTAGTTGCATTACAGGTATAAGTGACTAAAACACATCTACTGAAAAAGGATCAACGTAATATTGGACACTATAGAGACAATAACCTTTCAAATATGATACCAAACTTGTCTCACTTGAACGAGTTTCTAAAAATGACCTATTGGATTACTTGACCACGGAATTGCCCATCTGTCACTAATTAGTATTACATTCATGTATGGGATCTGTGTGTATATATATATATATATATATATATAATGTTTTTTCTTTTTTTTTAAATCGGAATATATCGCTTTAAACAAAACCCCAAAACAAACAAATCAAAATATATAACTTAAAATACTGGATAAACAGAAAATTTAAAAAGTACCAATTTTAAATCAATTGCATGCATGATTTCATTAAAATTGGGCGGAAAGTAACCTAGAATAAGATAATAATGTTGAAATTTCATTTTGACGTCATCTACTTTGATGTTGAAAAAGTAATGTCATTAATGCTGTATTTTTACAAGATATAATTAAGATAGAGCCCAAATACCTGAGATTTAGTTTTTTAAGGTTATTACCTGTTATTTACCCCCCCCCCCCCCTCCCACCCCCCCCCCCCCCCCCCCCCCCCCCCAAAACGTTGTAGGTTTTCCCATGTGACAGCTCATATATGAATAGGACACTTCAGCAGAAAAAAAAGCTTTTTTTTCAAATTAGTGCTGGGGTGTTGTTCTATCTGACCGGTCTCGGTGGCATCGTGGTTATATAGGCCATCAGTCTACAGGCTGGTACATGTAGGTACTGGGTTCGGATCCCAGTCGAGGCATGGGATTTTTAATCCAGATACCGACTCCAAACCCTGAGTGAGTGCTCCACAAGGCTCAATGGGTAGGTGTAAACCACTTGCACCGACCAGTGATCCATAACTGGTTCAACAAAGGCCATATGGTTTGTGCTATCCTGCCTGTGGGAAGTGCAAATAAAAGATCCCTTGCTGCCTGTTGTAAAATAGTAGCCTATGTGGCGACAGCGGGTTTCCTCTACAAAAACAGTGTCAGAATGAAAAATCAATGTGCTCTAGTGGCGTCGTTAAATAAAACAAACTTTACTTTTTTTTTACTGTTCTATCTATTCTATTGTATCAAATTAATGCAAACCCCTGAAAACTAGACACCTCTGAAAACTGGATAAGTTAACTTACCTTTTAATAATAATCGGTTTTGGGATTGGCCAACAAGCTAATGTTTACCGGGTATATTAAATTAAGGCCTCTCAGCATTTCACAATAAAATACATGTACTTCTTAATTAATTATACAGTTACTGTGGCATAAAGATGGTATGTAGTTTAATAATTAGAAGATTCTTAAAATTAAAAGAGAAAAGAAAGGAAAGAGAGGTGCAAAAGAAGGAATGGCTATCACGATTTATTGGTCTGTATACATATTACAAAACCATAGTTAATTTACCTAGAAATGTTTGCTACTAATTATGCTAATGTTCTGTGTATTTGATGTTTTCATAGCGTTCAACCTGTAAATGCTTCAAGTCATGAGATTCACTGTAAAGCTGGGATCCAAGGGCTGCATGTACCTTGTCAGATACAGGGCGATGCCCTGCTAGTGGTTTGCATGGAAGGGACCCCCCCCCCCCCCCCCCCCCCCCCCCGCGCCAAAAAAACCCAAACAAACAAACAACAACAACAAAAAAACACACAAAAAACAACAAAAAAACATCAACATGTTTTACTGTTTACTATGTTATTTTATGGTTTCTGATTGCAATAGGTTTCATACATGTAACATGATGTGTAATATATCAACATTTGCTAAATGTTTTGATACATTAATTTAGATACATACATGTATATATGGGTTTTGTTTTTCTTTTTTTCCCCCAGATGATGAAGGCCATGTGCATTTTTCTGTAGACCAGGTGATTGCCCATGAATCAGAGATTCTTACTCATTACGCAGGGGAAGACATTATTCATGTTCATCTGGGCTTCTTGCAGTTTAAGCATTGTTATGAAGTAACATTTTGCATAAAGGATAATTTATATGAGGACATAGAATGTGACCCACTTCAGAATCTTCATGTTAAAATGGAAAAATACCAACCTACAGAAGATGGTAAGTTTTTTTTAAAAAGCACCAAATATTTTAAACCTGATAAACGTGATATTATAGATTTAAGATTTTATTAAGAAATGACCTTAATTATTTTTTGGTTCCTGCAAGTATGAACTGAAAAAACTATTTGCACACACTATGGCTCTGCATAGCGGGTCATATAACAGTGTGCCCATTGTTTTTTCAAGACATTTTAACCAAGGCTGTGGTATGTACCGTCCTGTCTGTAGGATGCTGCATATAAAAGATCCTTTGCTGCTAATAAAAGAGTAGCCTTGGCATGGTGGCTTAGGTTTTCCTCTCATTATCTGTGTAGTCTGTGACCATATGTCCAACACCATATAACTAATTAAAAACATGTTGAGTGCATTGTTAAATGCAATAAATTGTTCCTATGTACAGAGTTGGAACCATACATGTATTTCATGATTTGGATTAGGTCTGTAGACAGATAGCCTGACAGTGACTTATGGCTGTATATAATATAACCTCACCACTCTTCAACATATAATTATTTTGTAATCCGTCTAATGTAGAGATACAGTATTGAATATGCTAATGGCAGATTGATAATCATCCTGTATGTTACAGCTTCACTTTAAAATGTTATAAATAGTAATATTTTATTACTGTTGCATGCAGGCCACTGAGAATTGAATATTTGCATAAACCATTTATTGATTATGCAAAACTAAATTCAGGTAACCTATTTTCTTTTTGTGTAACCCACTATGTTCATGTAAATATGTCCTACATTTAATATGTGAATGGAAAATAGGTTACACTAAATTAAATTTGTGTGAATGATGCACGAACAAACCGATCATTCTTAAAATGTTCAGAGGCCTGCACTTTTTTAAATACATTTCTTTCTATGGGTGCAGCACCTTTATGGTTTTCCTGGGGAAATGGTTCAATGTATTTATCTCTTCAGTTGAGAAGCATGCAGTCTGAAAGTTTTGTTGTTGATTGTAGGTGAAGGTCATCAGCTAACAATATTATTCAATGCTCACAAGGAAAAGTTGATGGAAGAAACACTAAGAATACTCGACAAGAAGGATTCTGGTAAATCACTCACACTTGTATTTCACGCCCGAGTTTTAGGTGAGTAAACTTATAAAAATCAATACTTGAGGTTTTAAGCTGTTATTTACTAAGTGACCATATAGAGGGGATGATTTTCCGTTTCAGATTTTGCCACATTCCCTTTCAGATTTTTGCAAATTCCGGGTTTTTTTCTCCATTTTTGTGTGTTCAATTAGTGTCATGTTGTATTATTATAAACTTTATCCATTTATGTTTTATTGTTCCAGCTCTTGAGCTGGTTTGCTACTGCTATTTTTTTAAATACCTGGAAACATTTTTGTTGAAACAAACTTACAAAAACAAGAAGTTAAGTAACATTTACTTGCCACTAATAAAGACAAAAATGTGATGTACCATATTTTCTGGCCTATTACATGCACTGGTGTATAAACTGCACCACTTGGTTTTAGACAAAGGTCCGACCTTCGTCCATACATAAACTGCACTGTTAAATAAGTTGCAGTTAAAACAAAGCCACAAACTTAATTACTGTTAATTACTATTTAATAATAATAAAGAGATCCATTCCCCCTTAAATTCAAAAAATAAATAATTGTTGATTGTGTGGCTTTCAGTTTCATTTCATCTAATGGATTATGGGTACATGTAAGTTTCATAAACAAAACACACCATTGACAAACCCCGCTATTTTGACGAAAATATGAACAATAACTTGGTAATACCTTGTTCGTAATCTTACATTACTTGCCAAAAAATATATACAGTGGACTCTGTCTAAACCGGACTCACTTCGTACCGTTGAAATAGTCCGGTTTACATAGAGGACCGGTTTAGACAGAGTTCATCCAGTTATGGTTCTTGAATGCTCGACAACTCGCGATCAACAATGACATTTGAACCCATGGATCGTTGGGAAACACAGTCATACAAGCCAGACTTGCAATCAATTATTTTACAGACATAAAAAATATACCTAAAGGGACATTCCTGAGGTTGCTGCAATTTTTAAGATGTTATCCACTAACAGAGACTTTTTAACGATTGTAATTACATATCAAATATATTTTTCTCTATAAAATATTAGTGGCTGCATATTAAACGTGTTTCTGGTCATTGTAATATTTGTACTAGGTTAAATTTAATTTAATTTCCTAAAACATCATTTATTCGTACGTACGGAATTATTTGAATACAAAATCCAGATCTAACGGCCTACCGCAATAAGAGTAAACTTCACACGAGTGTGATTACATTTTGTATTTATCTTGCAATGGCGTCCTGATTATTTGGCAAGTGACGATCTTTGTTCAACTAATTAAGCAGCCCATCGTTCAGTCAAATCCCAATCCTGTGTAGACAGAAGTAAATAATGTATGAACGGTTCTTTGCGTTCTTGATTTTTGATCCAGAGTCCGGAGTGGACAGAATACGGATTAGGCAGAGATTTATACCTAAGAGATAAACGGTAGCTGGACGGGGCTTTAGAAATGGACCGGTTTACGCGGAGATCCGGATTACACAGAATCCGGTTTAGACAGAGTCCACTGTATACATATAAATAATAAATAAATAAATACATGATAAAATTTTATTTGTTCCAGTATGATTACAAAGCATGAGCCTAGAATAAACCGGTAAGAAAAAAAGTAAAATGCTATTTTTGTGTGCAATTTTAAAAACAGTCGGTTCAGAAATAAATAACTTGTAATAAATTCCACAGCATGAAGAAAGTCGTTCCTTGTGGGACGGACTATAAATGTGAAATACTTCCATACAGATTAACAAATATGCCTGATGTTTTATGAAATTACGTTTTCCAACGAAAGTGTCGTGTAAATCGGCTATGCTTACAAATCGTAACAAGTATTATTAAAAAATACCGAAATTGAACGTACTAGAAATCTTATTATATAATCAACATTCTAAAATTGTATTAGTACATTTTTATTTTTATATTTCAAGTTAAATTTCACTGTGTAAAGTGACACGGGTAAACAGTCACATGTTTTGTTGCAAGCTTACGGCAGTTAAGCGTAACTTCCGAGAATGAACGGTTCTGAAAGTGTCCAGGCATACACCACGTGTGCTCCACGAAAGTTGGCAAACAAAAACACAATGCATATATTATCAATATTGAATCTTAAAACTACCAAAAAGATTTATAATGGTGCTTGAACCAGAAAACGTTTGAAAGTTATTTTTTTTTAAAATTGCAAATTCTGTTTCAGTTACTAAATTCCACGATTCTGTCTGTTTTTTCCATGATCGCAGAAAATCATCCCCTCTACCTTAGGGAAGGTTGAAAGGGAGTAGCCGGTACACTAATCCAGGATTAAAGGGACATTCCTGAGTTTGCTGCATTGTAAGATGTTTCCGAGTAATAAAATATTTCTACGATTAAACTTACATATTAAATATATATTCTTGTTTAGAATATCAGTGTCTGTATATTCAATGTGTTTCTGGTCATCTTAATATTTGTAAAAAGCCCAAACTGGATTATGTCTTAGGAAATAAAAAAGAAATTTAACCTAGTACAAATATTAGAGCGATCAGAAACACGTTTAATATACAGCCACTAATATTGTATGCAGAAAAATATATTTGATTTGTAATTACAATCGTTAAAAAGTTTCTGTTAGTCGATAACATCTTAAAAATTGCAGCAAACTCAGGAATGTCCCTTTAATAATGTTCAAACTGGGATTACAAATACATGTACGGTATCCAAGTACATGTATACTATGAAATTGATTAATTATCTAACCGTATACATGTACATGTAAGTACAGTCCCGCGTATTGGAAAATGCTAATAAATTCTCTCTCTCTCTCTCTCTCTCTCTCTCTCTCTCTCTCTCTCTCTCCTTTCATTTTTCTTGTTTTTAGTGCCTTTGACATTTTATTAATGTCATGCTTGCTACAACACTGACCTAAGGCCTCCAAGTAAAAATGTGTGTGACATGTATATACACCAAATGTGCTGTAGTGTTAATTATTGTTCAGTCCCTCCTGAATTATGCAATTCCGCGGACGAAGAAAAATTTGCACCATCGTGCAGAATAGTTCTTCGTCCGCGGAAATCACTTTTCATGCAGAATTCATAATTTTAGGCCATGGAATTTGTCTTAAACACCGCAAAATGTTTGATGTTTCTGAATTGTAACATTAAACATGGAATTTTAATAGTGTTTACTTTCCATGCAGTAATAAATAGAAACATAAATCATTTGTTTCTTTTCTTTTAAGTTATCACAGGCTGGACTGGTAACCATCTCACAGTTACTAGTCTGCGGAAAAGCCCCTTTTTTCCTGGTCTGGGACCGATTCTCGATCTCTGAGACTGAAATTATTTTTTAAAAACACACATTTGCCGGTCCCACTTTTGTCATTCTTGTCGGTCTGAAGCACCTGTCCATTTCTATTATTGGAACAAATTCCTATCGGTCAAGTGGACCGGCCAGCCCAGACATCAGTATCTCGTGCATGATTTAAAATAATAAATAAATAGTGGTCAATATGGCTGGTGTTTCAGACGTTTGTGATTTTAAAGTCTGCCTAAGTATATCGCCAGTCACTGAAGTCGGACCTACAGTGCTCAGTAGTGTCAATCGACTGCCACTAGGCTAGACATTTGTCAAAGTCGCTGAGTCGGTCAAGAGATTACACATACATTAACGATAGCACCATTCTTGGTTTAGAGAGCCATCAAGGTATTGCACTCCAATTAAAACAAAGGACCCGGAATT
The DNA here is from genome assembly GCF_016097555.1 of Gigantopelta aegis. NCBI lineage: Eukaryota > Metazoa > Mollusca > Gastropoda > Neomphalida > Peltospiridae > Gigantopelta > Gigantopelta aegis. The sequence continues at coordinate 39,124,306 of NC_054708.1, read as the reverse complement.
TGCAACTGGTTACAATCAACACCTGTCAACACCTGTGTACGGAGCTCTGTCGGGTCGAGTGTCCTAGTCCGAAGCAAGAGGCTTTTGTGCAATACAAACTGCTTAAAATAGCATAAAATATAATGAAATAATCTATAAATGTATTTATTGTTGACTGTTCAATGTAGTGTATCCAATAATTATAAAGGATTTTAAAATTAACAAAAGGTTTCCACCTTATTTTTTTAACAAGTGGGAGTAAGCAGAACAGCTACATGTACTGTTATCTCAAGAGCCAGTAGAGGTCAAATTTCATCCAATCAGTGATGACGTTATTACTCTCTTTGTCTAAACATGTGCTAGCTCAGGCTGTCAAACGCTTCATTTGTTACGGTGCCATCTTTTATTAATTTTCAAGATACAGTACTGAATACTCGTACTTTTTATACATATACTTTTTTATATTATTTATTCTATTATGTAAAATATATACAATTTGTGGGGGTTTTCACTGATCATACCCTCGCGTACCGAGTTTTCGTGGCATTAGCGAAGAATTGGTTACTATATTAAACAAAGCTAACATACAGCTAACGCTTTATGCTTATGCTTATGCTTTGCTACATAAAATCAATTCATCCCCGATGGAAATTGCCGACACAAGATCACCGTCGAGGCCTCTGGAAAACCCGTCTGCATAATGACGTACATATCAATTCGGGGTATACGTCATTCAGTCAGTCTATGGCAGGCCAGTGGTGGCAACCAGTTTCTGTTGTCGCGAACGTAAAGTGGGAATTTCCGTAAAGAATCGAAGCACAAAATATGTTAGTCATTGTTATAATATAACTTATATTTAACATGTATCCAAACACACAAACGTCCAACGTAAATGTAACATATTTACAGGTCTGGTTTCTTCACAGCTGCTCGAAGATACATGTATGTTTATTCTTCCTGCCCGTGTGGCAGAAAAACACGTCATGTCGTCGTAGACATCGTACATTACAGCAGTACTTTAAATGAACCCAGTGATTACAGTTTTGGAACATGCACTGTCCCCTCAGAGTAAATACCAGTGAAGTGCATCTTTTTAATTCAACTGGTTGAAAAAGCCCACAAACACAACACTTTTCTTCGTCATCTTCAGTTTCCGATTCCGAGAAGTTGTCACTTGATATCAGCCCGTTGTCAACTCCTGAGGGCCCTGGCTGCGGTGAATTAGATTTTTTGATTGGTACTACAGCTTTTGTTTTTCTTGAAGAAACAACTTTGGGTTTTTTAGAGGAAAAGACATATTCATACAGTTGGGATGATACATCTGGCTCTGTAATTGGTTTTCCACCAACAACCTTGTGAACTGAACGCCTGGGTTTAGACTGATTGGGTTTATTGTAGTGTACAACTGGCAGGCGACTTGAAAAGAAATTGTCAACAGTGTTTCTGTCTTGTGGTTGAGAAATATCGGCATTGTTACTAGCAAACATAAATCGTCTGCTTTTTCGTGATTTTTAAATAAATCTGTAACATTTGAACATCTAGTTTTAATTTTAAGTGTTATTTTTCAGTTTTATATGTTGCAGAATTTGCTGCAGAATTCATCAAATTTTACCGCAGAATGTCAAATATTAGGTTGTACATGTATTTAAAAGTTGTAAAATTAGTTATTGACTATTGGATGTCAAACATTTGGTAATTCTGACACAGTGATCTGAGGAAACCCACTACCCAGTACATTTTTCCTAATGCAGCAAGGGATCTTTTATATGCACTTTCCCACAGACAGGAAAAGCATATATTACGTTTTTACCAGTTGTGGTGCACTGGTTAGAACGAGAAAAACCTAATCAGTTGAATGGATCAACAGAGGTGGTTCGATCTTGTGATGTGAGCACTCAACCAACTGTGCTAAATTCCACCCCAATTAGTTATTAAGACCTATTTTCATCCAGCTCGGGAAGTGTGACCCATTTCAAATGTCATGCTGCTGACAGCATATTTTTGCATGGCTATGCAGGATAAGGTAGTTTTCTGTGATTGGGCTGATCAATTGGTATGATTTGGCTGACACAGTATTAGTCAGGACTTCTCGGCTAGTTCTTGGAGGAGATTGCTGAATATAAACACTGTCGTTTGTTTTGCTTGGCAAGATATTAAATTGTGAACAATATCTAACCAGATGACTCCTGAGGTTTTTGGCATCCTCCTAATCAGAATCTCAAAGTCAATAAATTATTGAACAAGCATCACAGCATGGAATTGAATTACATGAATATGATTTCTCACAGGATATAACTAAACAAAGTGGTTGAGCATTAAAAGCAATTATCTCGCCTTCATGTAAAATTCTTTAATCTCATTGGTTGTTTGCCGTTGGACAAATCCCTTATACCCCTGTGGGCGGAGCCAAATTCTCTTATACCCCGTCTGTAATTTCCAACAGTTTCCAGCCACCCCAGTTAATGCTAAAGCAATAATTAGATTATAAATAACATTGATAATCAATCAAGTATACATAATTAATTTTATTTTTACTATAAAATACACTATTTCAATACTTTTAAAAGCTGCAATGTTGAACTCGGCCACCTAATTACGGTCGTGGTGTTATTGTATTAATGCGCGATTAGCAACAGTTCTGTGGGGGGTTTTGGGGTTGTTTTTTTACTACATACATTTCTGATAAAAAAAATGTGTTTTTTTATTTATTTTTATTAATATCTGTTTCAGACAATTTCGTATTACAAACATTTGAAGTTAAAAACTCGTTTATCGATGGAACTATTTTTCGTCACTGGCAAATGGTTTCGTTCGCGTCCGCGTGGTATAGCTCCGTTAATAAATTGTTAACAATTATTGTCTGGTGTTATTTTGATTATTTGGCTATATGGTTTAACATGTCAGCAAGATAAATTTGTTGTAGAAGCATCTCTCGGGGTATATGGCTTTTTATGTACCCTCTGTGTGCTCTTTTACCCCCTCGCCTTCGGCTCGGCTCGGCTCGGGGTAAAAGAACACACAGAGGGTACATAAAAAGCCATATACCCCTCGTGATGCTTCTACAACTTATATTATTGGTAGAGCTTGTAATTGTTTGTTAATCTGTCTGATTATTTGAACTAACCTGAAAACTAGCTATGCATGGTGCTACAGAGCTGTAGGCATTGCCAGGCTTTGTAAATATAAAAGACTTTGGTGCAAAAGTGTTGGTCATTCTATTCTAGAAAGGTAGTCGAGGACAGTAAAGTAAAGTTTGTTTTATTTAACGCCGCCGCTAGAGCACATTGATTTTTAATCTTATCATCGGCTATTGGACGTCAAACATATGGTCATTCTGACACTGTTTTTAGAGGAAACCCGCTGTCGCCACATAGGCTACTCTTTTTACGACAGGCAGCAAGGGGTTCTTTTATTTGCGCTTCCCACAGGCAGGATAGCACAAACCATGGCCTTTGTTGAACCAGTTATGGATCACTGGTCGGTGCAAGTGGTTTACACCTACCCATTGAGCCTTGCGGAGCACTCACTCAGGGTTTGGAGTCGGTATCTGGATTAAAAATCCCATGCCTCGACTGGGATCCGATCCCAGTACCTACCAGCCTGTAGACCGATGGCCTGCCACGACGCCACCGAGGCCGGTCCCAGGTCGAGGACAGTGTATATGAACTTTAATTATCTAGGCATGTCAGTTATTAAGAGTAAATGTAAAGTAACTGATGTAGAACTGGGCTCGGTGGCTTAATGGTTGAGGCATCTCCCACCCAGAGTGACTTTTAATGGTTCAGTGGGGAGGTGTATGGCTACTACATTAGCTTCTTTCTCAACTATTAAAGTCATCACGTACAAGTGTCAGGTTATAGTGAAGTATGTTATTAATAATTTTCAGAAATAAATAAAATAAAACTAATAATGTGACTAAATTTGTGTTAGCCGGTACATACTATATAAACAGACCTGGTGTTTGAGGGATGTTTTATTTCTGTGACCTCCCAGTGTGAGAATGTTTAGAAAAACATTTGTATTTGATGCATCTAGTTCCTCTTTATTACACTGAGCTCCACCTATGTGTAATGATAATCTTGAGTAACAGCATACACAGCTTCTCTGAATGAAATCAGTGCATGATTCACTGGTGGCCATGGATATTTGCCCATATATATACATCCTCTTTTAATAAAAAAAACGTACGACTAAGAGGAAATGGCTGGAGTGCATGCTCAGTCATGTCAGGCTATCAATTTAATGACATTAATGTTTACCTTGTTCAATTTAGAAATAAAATGTATAAAAAGGTAAGTACATACTCGCATGTTATCTCTGTTCATCAAGAATTGCACCAGGTGGTAAGAAAACGTCGTTTTAAAAGCATTATCGAAAACCGTACTATGACGTTATCAACGTAATGCCAACAATACAAAATCGGCTTTTCCCGCGAAAATAGTCACGTAACCTGAAAGCGGCTACCTGGAAGTGACCAGTCATTACTCAGTCTGCAGTGCTAGCAGACGTATTTGGTTGTGTGGATTCCTTCGTGCACCTCTTGCTGTTTATAGGCATACATTTGCATTGCATTCAGTAAGATTCCAGGCTACAAATTAACTGTAATAATACATTTCATTGTGCATAAAACGTATTAATTCTTACCTTTTTTCCCCACATTTTTAAGGAAATTTGTTTTAAGTGTACTTCCTTAAAAAGAAGTTGTTGTCGTGTCAATGAACGAACATGCACAGACATTACAAAATACCAGGAAATAAAATAATATGGTTTTCGATTTTGTACGGTTTTCGACAATTGGCGATATATATATATATATATATATATATATATATATATATATATATATATATATACATGTGTATATATATATATATATATATATATATCAATCATACAGTAATCCAGTTGGTTACTCTCAAGTGCCTAATAAACATAGGGGCTGAATAAGTATAGGGTCTGGAAATTTGTCTAAACTCAATTAAAAGTAGGGTGCGGAATTAGCATAGGGTGTGGAATTTTTTTTAGAAACCAATAAGAGTAGAGTGCGGAATTAGCATAGGGTCTGGAAATTTAGCTAAATTGTAAAAATTGACTAGTAATGAAGACAGAATTTGGTTTCAGGTAAAAATAAAAATAAGTGTTTTGGAAATAACAAAAATATACTATTCAAGTTTTGTTATTTAATTTAGAAAACAAGCGGCTCAGAAATAAATAACTTGTAGTAAATTCCATAGTATGAAAAAATGTGTTCACTATAAACATATGTTTCTATTATCTAACTGTTACAACTGTGTTATTGTCACACACAATTAAATAAAACTGTAAGTGTGTTTGTAATTTAAATGAAATTATGATAATTAATGTGACGCAAGATTGCAGCTTTGAAAAAAAATCCAAAAGTTCCAGGCTTAAAAACCAAAACAATCAGGGTGGATGACAGCTCGCTAGATTCATCTCCTATATTTAACACATGGTTAATTATAACAAGACGTACGTAATTTCATCAACTTAATTTTTACCTGTAACATTCTTTATTTTTAAAGCATAGGTGGGGACACTTATGATGCCAGGGGCTGGCATGCATAAATCTCAGCTGAAGATTCACAAACAACTGTGGTCATCGGCCATGCCAGCTGTTAATGGAACGCGCCGGAACTGGAACGCGGTTAGGGGATGTAACTCTGCCTAATTTTTATTGCTAATTTCTAATAGACTCTTATTTGCAAGTGAAAATAAAAAGGTTGAGTGGAATTTGTAATTAAAATGAGTGGAATTTGTAATGTAAAAAAAAATATATGTATAAAAAGAGGAAAGAATGTTGATAAAGTTTGGGCTAGTTCCCCTTATCCTAAAGGAACTGTACTTTATCTACTCTAGTATACATAGCTTAAAAAGTCATATTTACCTTTAAGAATTGGGTACTCCCGTCTTCAATGTTTGGTGAAAAGATGAAGTGTTGAAGTGTAATTGATTAATTTATATAATAAAGTGCTTTCAAGACTGTTGCATTGATTTACAGGCGAGCACTCAATCGAACGCATCCTTGGAATTTACCCAACCGAATAAAACCGAACCGAGCCGAGCGATAAAAACAAAATGGCGGCCAACAATGTTCGTAAATGTGTTTACATTTTATCATAGAATGAATGAATGAATGTTTAACGACACCCCAGCACGAAAAATACATCGGCTATTGGGTGCCAAACTATGGTAATGCAAATAAATAAAGTGATGATCAACATCAACATAAAAATTCAAGGTTTAAACAAAAACAGTGTAAAGAACTGTGCAAAAATACAAATACAAATATCACAGAATTTTACGGACACCGAATTGTACTCTAAACTTCAATTTGTGCTGTATTGGCCATTCTCAAAGAGAATGTTACACCCCTGCACCACAGTGAGGTTACAGCACGCGCAGGGGACATTTTGTCATAGAGTAACATACTTTGTTGTGCCTTAATGGTTCAAATGATCAATTAAGCAGAAAAACAATGTATGTATATTAATAAATAAATAGATGGTGCTTATACAGAATCCAGGATAAAACCCCACTGGAAAAAAACCCACCCAGACATAACCCCACTGGAAAAAACCCCACTCTGACATAACCCCATCAATAAATGAGAAAAATGGACAAAACCCCACTGTGACCATTTTACACATAAAACTGAAAAATATGAAATAAAGTTGAAATTTCTGTTTTGGAAGAATAAAATTATAAATAAAATTCACAAAATAGATTATGATAAAGAATAAAGTTTACATTTGTATTTTGATCAGTCAAGTGTTGCACTGATTGCATTGATCTCCATGACAAAGGATTATCTGAACTTTGTGATCAAGAGATTAAGGAGGCCAGGTTTTCTTCTAAGAGATCAAGGAAATCATGGATTTAGGGCTTCCCATTGTTGATTGGGTATGTCATAAATTCTACATCAGATGGACCCCTTATAAGGTTGAAGAATACTACGTCAGTATTCATTTCCTGAGAACTGTAAATACAACTATGGAAGTTATCAAGAACAACAAGGGTGGTCTCAAGCTAATTCACGAAGGCTACTTGTATACTAAGAGGTATGCCAGGAAGAATATTCGATGGGAGTGTTCCAGCAGAGCTGCATTTACTTGTAAAGGCGGTGTGACTTCAGACCTGGAGGTAATTATGTTATCATAACTAACTTGTATGTGTGTAGGTAGATAGATATTAATTTGACCACCTTTTCCCCAATACATGTTATATTTATGGTATGCACATGTATATGCTGTTTCTTTAAATTTAATATGCAACATTATTATTATTATTATTATTATTTTAGCATTGAAATGTATTCAAAATTAGTTACGGGCCGAGATTACCCAAGTCCAGGTAGATTTAAACTAAAGCCTGAATATTTGACTTTGTATCTTTCCAGATAAAGACCATCGTTAGTTTCACACAACATAGCCATGATCCACAGGATCAGTCTGTAGCAGTGGCAAAGCTGCGTTCAGCCATGAAGGAGCGTGCTGGCACATCACGTGGTACACTTACTCAGCTCCTAGTCGATTCCATCAGTGACACACCTGTAGATGTACGCGCAGAACTCGGTAAACCTGATCACATCAAACGTGCACTGCGTCGAGAACGGGCTAAACATATGCCCAAGAACCCCACTTCGCTCCGTGATCTCATGCTAGATGATGAATGGACCACTTCAAGTGATGGAGACAGATTTCTCATATATGACAACGGTGTGGATTCCTCTGATCGTATGTTAGTGTTCGGGACTGATGACGGATTACGTCACCTTGCCAGTTCTGAGTCATGGTTTATGGATGGAACATTCACTGTTGCTCCACTGTTGTTTACTCAGCTGTATGTGATTCGTGTTCCACTCGGTGAGTCAGCTGTGACGTGTGTGTATGCATTTCTACCAAACAAGCACCAATCCACATATGAGGAACTATTCATATCAATTCAGGATCGCTGCAGCGAGCTAGGATTCCAGGCTGATCCTGTAACTGTCACCCTCGACTTTGAACAAGCTGTGATGAATGCAGTAATAACAACCTTTGGTCCACAAGTCAATGTTCATGGATGCTTCTACCATCTTACGCAGAGCACGTGGAGGAAAATACAGAGTCTCGGCCTTGTTCAACGCTATCGGGAAGAGAAGGATGTTAAGCTTTTCTGTGGTATGCTTGATGGACTGGCATTCCTACCAGTTAATGATGTACCAGAGGGGATGACCTATCTGCGTGACAACACCCCTGATGGGCTGGAACCCTTGCTCGTGTATTTTGACAGCACTTATGTGTCAGGATCTTATCGCCGTATTCAGCCTCCTCAACGATCAGATGGATCTGTACCTCCTCTTTGTATGCGCCGTATTCCCCCTGCGTACGCACCATCCATCTGGAATGTGCACACCATCACATTGAAAGGTGGATCCAGAACCAATAACATATGTGAGGGGTGGAACAATTCCTTTGCGAAACTAGTTGGACATGCCCACCCAACCATCTGGAGAGCCATAGACAGCATTCGGAAGGATCAAACCCAGGCTGCTACTGCACGACTTATGGATGAGCGTGGTGAACGACCTGCAAAACGGGTACGACACCACATAAAGAAGCTGCAGACGAAGCTCCATAACCTCTGCACTGACAGACGGGATGACATCAAGTCCATTTCGGAAGTTCTGAAAGGCATCGGCCACTGTGTGAGGTGGAAGTAGGCTAGATTACACTTGTTTCAATAAAAAATAAATACTGTATATACGATTTTGTTATATATTGAGATATATGAGTGGGGTTATGTCCGAGTGGGTTTTTTTCTGTGTGGGGTTATGTCCGAGTGGGGTTTTTTCCAGTGGGGTTTTATCCAGTGGTTTTTTTTCCGGGTGGGGTTTTGTCCGTTTACCGCTTATACATGTTGAGTAAAAATCTCTAATTGGCTAATAAAATATAAAGTGCTGCTTTAATTAATTGAGAGTATGTTTTCCAGATATATCCAGAATTGCCCATTTTCAAGACTGATAATAAAAATGATAAGCTTACTTCTATGGGTACATTGTTGAATAAGTTACATTACATGTCTTGAACTGCTTCTCACTCTCTATTATTTGCTTTCAGATTAACATTTGAGAAGCAAAAAATGCTTCCCTATCCACAAATGAATTTCGAGTGTTAATTGTAAACAAGTAGTAACCATTAGTTTATTGAAATCCAGTAACATGTTTATGTTTGTGCTGCATGGGACATTAGCTATTTATTCAGTCCTGCATGATTACCATAAACACAGCAGATGTTATTGGAACTTGGGAATAAGATACTTGTGAAAACTACTTGGTTCAACTATGCAATTTGTTTGTGCATTTTCAGACTGGCAATTTATTCATTGGTAATTAGTGTATGGGGTAAGCCATGTGTTTAGGGAAATGACATCACATATCAGCATGCGCGCACATTTGGTAGGCAGAAGTTGATAATGGCCAGTAGTAACAAAGCGAACTAGCATAGCGTGAATAGCAAACAATGGCCAAACATGTGCTTAAATTACCGCTTGTAGCATGGGAACGCTATTCTACATAGCTCCTGTATGGAAGAGAAAGAAAGAAAGAAATGTTTTATTTAACGACACACTCAACACATTTTATTTACAGTTATATGGCGTCAGACCACACAGATTTGGAGAGGAAACCCGCTGTCACCACATAGGCTACTCTTTTACGACAGGCTGTATGGAAGAGATACATGTACTCTTTTGACCCATACAATTGGTTGACGATTGGTTGAGTTTGACTATAACAAACTTCCTCTTGTTTTTTCTTTTTTTTCACATGAATAAATATTTTTATTCCATGTATTTTTAAGACATCTGGTCCATATATTTCAAGCAAAGCATTACACACAAATAAAATGTATCGAATAAAACAAGTAGGCCTATATGTATTTAAAACTGTTATAACCTTTAGACTACTGGATTAATTTTTAACAAAAACCACGTTGAGTGGGTACAAGTTTATAATTTTTACTCACATATATTCACTTAAATGTTTTATAAATACATGAAATAAAGTTCACATATTAATCGGTAAGTATTATTTTCGTATCTTTTTTTGTAATTTTTATTATTTTAGATCAGCTAATGATGATTAAAATTAGGCAAAAAATCGAAAAAGTTGCGTTTACTTACGGGCATTTGTGGCCAGCTGTCCAGTATTTATGTCCATTATTCCCGATAACAGTGGTTTTCTGACCAGAATTTTTTTTTAAACCCGAACTAAGATTCATATTGCAATATTTGGTAATTTTCGTTGTTGGTAAAACGATCAAATTTTTTATCAAATTAGCTGTCACAATCAGCTATTTGAACTCAAAATTTCAAGGTATTTTCAATTGAAAAAATCAAAACAAAAGCCACCATTTTGAAAAAAAAAATCTTTTTTCTTTAATTATATTTCCGTTTCCGGTGAGTGTCATGTGCAAAACGGCGGGAAATATGAATTGGGGAATGCACTGTATACAGTGTACAGTATATCGACTGACGTGAAGTCGGGCGAGATATCTCACCTGCAGTAGTCAGAAGGTTAAATACCCTTTGTCAAAGAAAATTATTTCTTTAAAACAATTTTAAAGACTCAGGTTTACAACATTCATTCACTCAGGACAGATAATTCATAATTCCTGTAGCTCATTAGTTATTCTCTAAATATATAAACTGGTGTGTTACATATATAACATATCAGACTTGTCTACTGGTTCATTTGTAAGGCTTTTCATAAAGTTTAAGCAAGTAAGTATCTTATTAGAAAACTTTACAAACTTTAAAACTATTAATTTTATTAAGTCCTTTTTTATACCCTAAAGTTACCGACATCGGATACATATTAACTTGTACACATTGTATTAAAATGGAGGATACTAAATTTAGTTTCAGTACCTGTTCCATGACTACACACAGGGTTGAAAATTAGCGGTCGCCCGGTCGCGTGGCAACCTTTATTGGCTATGGGCGACTAAGAATTTTACAAAGGTAGTCCATTGGGCAACCATCAATTTTAGGGGCTGGCAAGCATGGTTCCAGATAAAAAAAAGAAACACACTGAAACTGAACTGAATTGTAACAAAACTGGTGCGAAATACATATCTGATACATTGTTTCCACCCATCATGTAGAAACATGGCAAAAACTATCAAAGCGGCAAAATGTTCAAATATTACAATTCTTTAGGAAAACGAAAATCTAAAATTTCAAACTTCAAACGCTAATCAAGAAGATGAGACGGGTGAAATAAGTACTGAAAAGTCAAATGAAGGCCAATCTGAGAAATCTGCAGCTGAAATCAAAACGGAGCCAGCCAAAAAAAACATAGAAAATTTAATGAAACTTGGCTTTCAGTTTCCGTGGCTTCAGCATGACGATAATACTGACACAATGCGCTATACCTATTGTAGAAAAATTAGAAAGCATGTTGCTGGCACAAATAAAATGAGGGGAGATTGTTTTTTTTTGTATATCCACCACCCACAAAATAATATTTTATTTAAACGGTAGGATACGTAGGGGATAAAATAGCAGTCATATGAGGCATAAAATTATAATTACATTATCTCCCACCTTCCTTATGCGATCAATTCTGAAATGGTCCTCATTTCAAATTCATGACTGAGTGAAAACTAAACAATTTCATTGTTTCATTGTTTCAAACTATTTATTTAATCCAGCAGCATAAGTCATGTATAATGTTTAGATGGTTACAACACGTGCATAAATGATACAAAAAGAGTAGTGTGGCTAGTAACATTTTAAGCTTGGCGAGTAAATTTATTTTGTCCACTAGCCAAAGAAGAGTACTAGTAAGTTATAAAACTGAGCGTAGAACACTGGCCTGTATGTAGTTCGAACTCATACTAACGTGAGCGCATGCATGCCTATAAAAATAACAACAGAATTTCCCATTAATACCGGGCTTATTCCAAAGGCCAGTTAATTGATTGTCATTGTCGGTATGTACGAACACACACACAGACCCACACCCACACACACACACACACATATTAAATTTTACTAAGGCAGAACATATTAATTTTAGGCCATTGTCCGTTTTCGTCAAAAGGGAACCGATGAATTGACATGTAACTTCACAATGAGTAAAGATAAAAGTCATATAAAAACATATTAATTTATTAAATGTTAATCCCAGGGTAAGCTATAATATATATTTATAAATTACCATCAAACTGCGTAGTAGATTAAATTTTCTTTTCTGATATAGGTTTAAATCTATTGATGGAACATCCAAGGTAATCTGGACGACAAAACTGTAATACATGATCAGGGCCATATTTCTATACAATGCAGTCGAATGGGTATTTGGCAAAATAGTTATGATTCCATGGACCGCTGTCTAGTGTCTAGTCTTTAGGAGAACAGCCACTCCATGGACATCCTTTACTGGAGAGTACCCCTCTTGCATCACTATGAAGAGGACTGCCACTCCCAGACTAGTTTAATTACTAAAGCACGTGTGGTTCTACATTTAGTCTCTTTGCATTGCATTTTTTTTTTTTACTTCAGAGACAATTCAAGTCATGCTGCATACCTTGGCTGTTCTAGCATTTTGTCTTCACCTCTGTGTTAAAAATGAGATTGAATATGTATAATTTAATATAATGTAACATTTTTAAAATACTGGCTACACCAGTGATAGAACCACAAGCTGAATCTGACAAATTTAATTGAAATCGCTTGCCTTAGGTAGGTATGACAAAGTTTGACGTCACTTTGCGCTGCATATCTGCCACCAGCTTAAATGACTCACTTTTCAATACACATATTACAGCTCCCAAATGTCCTGTGCTCATTTGTAGAACTTGATTTCTTCATAACTGCAGCATATTGCAGCTACCTTGATTAGCACTAATCGTTATCAGGGTATAAGGAAACCAGGAAGTATTAATGTTCAAGAGTGTCTGATAAACACCATGTGCAGCAAGCCCATCCTTAATATCTCTGACTTTCCTGATTACATGTATTCTGACATCCTAGGTTTGTTTAGTTTTTTTGCTGAAAGCTGGTTGCCAGTAGATAAATCATCAGTCTTATTATCAGTTACTGTCATTCCTACACACTACAGAAGGTTAACATGCTTTCTGTAACCCTCATGTATGATTCATCTTCATTGTAGCAAGCAAACATGTACTAGTTACATGTATACAGGTGTGCATTTCATCAATAATATCCATACTGGTCAAAATGCATCTACTATTGTGTTCTTGCCATAAAACATTAAATGTGTCTTTAAATTTTTGTGTACTGTTTGATGTAGTTCAGTGTGGCAGAGCTTGTCTGAGGTGTGATGTAGTGTGTGATGTAGTTCAGTGTGGCAGAGCTTGTCTGAGGTGTGATATAGTTCAGTGTGATGTAGTTCAGTGTGATGTAGTTGTGTGGCAGAGTTTGTCTGAGGTGTGATGTAGTTCAGTGTGATGTAGTTCTGTGTGATGTAGTTCAGTGTGGCAGAGCTTGTCTGAGGTGTGATGTAGTTCAGTGTGGCAGAGCTTGTCTGAGGTGTGATGTAGTTCAGTGTGGCAGAGATTGTCTGAGGTGTGATGTAGTTCAGTGTGGCAGAGCTTGTCTGAGGTGTGATGTAGTTCAGTGTGATGTAGTTCAGTGTGGCAGAGTTTGTCTGAGGTGTGATGTAGTTCAGTGTGATATAGTTCAGTGTGATGTAGTACAGTGTGATGTAGTTCAGTGTGATGTAGTTCAGTGTGGCAGAGTTTGTCTGAGGTGTGATGTAGTTCAGTGTGATGTAGTTGTGTGGCAGAGTTTGTCTGAGGTGTGATGTAGTTCAGTGTGGCAGAGCGTGTCTGAGGTGTGATATAGTTTGATGTAGTTCATTGTGATGTAGTTCAGTGTGATGTAGTTCAGTGTGGCAGAGCTTATCTGAAATGTGATATAGTTCAGTGTGGCAGAGCTTGTCTGAGGTGTGATGTAGTTCAGTGTGGCAGAGCTTGTCTGAGGTGTGATGTAGTTCAGTGTGATGTAGTTTAGTGTGGCAGAGCTTGTCTGAGGTGTGATGTAGTGTATGATGTAGTGTGATGTAGTTCAGTGTGGCAGAGCTTGTTTGAGGTGTGATGTAGTGTGTGATGTAGCTCAGTGTGGCAAAGCTTGTCTGAGGTGTGACATAGTTCAGTGTGGCAGTTCGTGGCTGAGTGTGACGTAGTTCAGTGTGGCAGAGCTGAGGTGTGACGTAGTTCAGTGTGGCAGAGCTTGTCTGAGGTGTGATGTAGTGTGTGATGTAGCTCAGTGTGGCAGAGCTTGTCTGAGGTGTGACGTAGTTCAGTGTGGCAGTTTGTGGCTGAGGTGTGATGTAGTTCAGTGATGGTTCAGAGTGCTTGTCTGAGGTGTGACATAGTTCAGTGTGGCAGTTCGTGGCTGAGTGTGTAGAGTGTAGTCTGAGGTGTGATGTAGTTCAGTGTGGCAGAGCTTGTCTGAGGTGTGACGTAGTTCAGTGTGGCAGTTTGTGGCTGAGGTGTGATGTAGTTCAGTGTGGCAGAGCTTGTCTGAGGTGTGATGTAGTTCAGTGTGGTAGCTTGTCTGAGGTGTGATGTAGTTCAGTGTGGCAGTGTGTGAGGTGTGATGTAGTGGCTGAGGTGTGACGTAGGTGTTCAGTGTGGCAGAGCTTGTCTGAGGTGTGATGTAGTTCAGTGTGGCAGAGCTTGTCTGGCAGAGCTTGTCTGAGGTGTGATATAGTTCAGTGTGGCAGAGCTTGTCTGAGTTCAGTGTGATGTAGTTCAGTGTGGCAGAGCTTGTCTGAGGTGTGATGTAGTTCAGTGTGGCAGTGCTTGTCTGAGGTGTGATGTGTTCAGTGTGGCAGAGTGTGAGGTGTGTGTGTAGTTCAGTGTGGCAGAGCTTGTCTGAGGTGTGATGTAGAGCAGTTGTGTAGTTGTGTGCAGGTGTGATGTAGTTCAGTGTGATGTAGTTGTGTGGCAGAGCTTGTCTGAGGTGTGATGTAGTTCAGTGTGATGTAGTTGTGTGGCAGAGCTTGTCTGAGGTGTGATGTAGTTCAGTGTGGCAGAGTTTGTCTGAGGTGTGATGTAGTTCAGTGTGATATAGTTCAGTGTGATGTAGATGTAGTTCAGTGTGATGTAGTTCAGTGTGGCAGAGCTTGCCTGAGGTGTGATATAGTTCAGTGTGATGTAGTTGTGTGGCAGAGCTTGTCTGAGGTGTGATGTAGTTCAGTGTGATGTAGTTCAGTGTGGCAGAGCTTGTCTGAGGTGTGATGTAGTTCAGTGTGATATAGTTCAGTGTGATGTAGTTCAGTGTGATGTAGTTCAGTGTGGCAGAGCTTGTCTGAGGTGTGATGTAGTTCAGTGTGGCAGAGCTTGTCTGAGGTGTGATGTAGTTCAGTGTAATGTAGTTCAGTGTGGCAGAGTTTGTCTGAGGTGTGATGTAGTTCAGTGTGGTAGAGCTTCTCTGAGGTGTGATGTAGTTCAGTGTGATGTAGTTCAGTGTGGCAGAGTTTGTCTGAGGTGTGATGTAGTTCAGTGTGGCAGAGCTTGTCTGAGGTGTGATGTAGTTCAGTGTGATGTAGTTGTGTGGCAGAGCTTGTCTGAGGTGTGATGTAGTTCAGTGTGATGTAGTTGTGTGGCAGAGCTTGTCTGAGGTGTGATGTAGTTCAGTGTGATGTAGTTGTGTGGCAGAGCTTGTCTGAGGTGTGATGTAGTTCAGTGTGGCAGTGTGTAGCAGTGGCAGTTTGTCTGAGGTGTGATGTAGTTCAGTGTGATATAGTTCAGTGTGATGTAGATGTAGTTCAGTGTGATGTAGTTCAGTGTGGCAGAGCTTGCCTGAGGTGTGATATAGTTCAGTGTGATGTAGTTGTGTGGCAGAGTTTGTCTGAGGTGTGATGTAGTTCAGTGTGATGTAGTTCAGTGTGGCAGAGTTTGTCTGAGGTGTGATGTAGTTCAGTGTGATATAGTTCAGTGTGATGTAGTTCAGTGTGATGTAGTTCAGTGTGGCAGAGCTTGTCTGAGGTGTGATGTAGTTCAGTGTGGCAGAGCTTGTCTGAGGTGTGATGTAGTTCAGTGTAATGTAGTTCAGTGTGGCAGAGTTTGTCTGAGGTGTGATGTAGTTCAGTGTGGTAGAGCTTCTCTGAGGTGTGATGTAGTTCAGTGTGATGTAGTTCAGTGTGGCAGAGTTTGTCTGAGGTGTGATGTAGTTCAGTGTGGCAGAGCTTGTCTGAGGTGTGATGTAGTTCAGTGTGATGTAGTTCAATGTGGCAGAGCTTGTCTGAGGTGTGATATAATTGTTCAGTGTGATGTAGTTCAGTGTGATGTAGTTCAGTGTGGCAGAGTTTGTCTGAGGTGTGATGTAGTTCAGTGTGATGTAGTTCAGTGTGGCAGAGTTTGTTTGAGGTGTGATGTAGTTCAGTGTGATGTAGTTGTGTGGCAGAGCTTGTCTGAGGTGTGATGTAGTTCAGTGTGATGTAGTTGTGTGGCAGAGCTTGTCTGAGGTGTGATGTAGTTGTGTGGCAGAGCTTGTCTGAGGTGTGATGTAGTTCAGTGTGATGTAGTTCAGTGTGGCAGAGTTTGTCTGAGGTGTGATGTAGTTCAGTGTGATGTAGTTCAGTGTGGCAGAGTTTGTCTGAAGTGTGATGTAGTTCAGTGTGATGTAGTTCAGTGTGATGTAGTTCAGTGTGGCAGAGCTTGCCTGAGGTGTGATATAGTTCAGTGTGATGTAGTTGTGTGGCAGAGTTTGTCTGAGGTGTGATGTAGTTGAGTGTGATGTAGTTGAATGTGATGTAGTTCAGTGTGGCAGAGCTTGCCTGAGGTGTGATGTAGTTCAGTGTGGCAGAGTTTGTCTGAGGTGTGATGTAGTTCAGTGTGATGTAGTTCAGTGTGATGTAGTTCAGTGTGGCAGAGTTTGTCTCAGGTGTGATGTTGTTCAGTGTGGCAGAGCTTGTCTGAGGTGTGATGTAGTTCAGTGTGATGTAGTTCAGTGTGATGTAGTTCAGTGTGGCAGAGCTTGTCTGAGGTGTGATATAATAGTTCAGTGTAATATAGTTCAGTGTGATGTAGTTCAGTGTGATGTAGTTCAGTGTGGCAGAGCTTGTCTGAAATGTGATATAGTTGAGTGTGGCAGAGCTTGTCTGAGGTGTGATGTAGTTCAATGTGGCAGAGCTTGTCTGAGGTGTGATGTAGTTGTGTGGCAGAGCTTGTCTGAGGTGTGATGTAGTTCAGTGTGATGTAGTTGTGTGGCAGAGCTTGTCTGAGGTGTGATGTAGTTCAGTGTGATGTAGTTGTGTGGCAGAGCTTGTCTGAGGTGTGATGTAGTTCAGTGTGATGTAGTTGTGTGGCAGAGCTTGTCTGAGGTGTGATGTAGTTCAGTGTGGCAGAGTTTGTCTGAGGTGTGATGTAGTTCAGTGTGATATAGTTCAGTGTGATGTAGATGTAGTTCAGTGTGATGTAGTTCAGTGTGGCAGAGCTTGCCTGAGGTGTGATATAGTTCAGTGTGATGTAGTTGTGTGGCAGAGTTTGTCTGAGGTGTGATGTAGTTCAGTGTGATGTAGTTCAGTGTGGCAGAGTTTGTCTGAGGTGTGATGTAGTTCAGTGTGGCAGAGTTTGTCTGAGGTGTGATGTAGTTCAGTGTGATATAGTTCAGTGTGGCAGAGTTTGTCTGAGGTGTGATGTAGTTCAGTGTGATGTAGTTCAGTGTGGCAGAGTTTGTCTGAGGTGTGATGTAGTTCAGTGTGATGTAGTTCAGTGTGACAGAGCTTTTCTGAGGTGTGATATAAGTTTAGTGTGGCAGTGGTTGTAAATTGCTTCTCCACAGCTGTGAACAGTTCAAGCTGTAGAGCCCCTTGTGTTGAAAGCATTAAATCTGTGTGGACAGCTTTATTGATTAGCATGCTCATTTTCCCTGGTCTTGTAAAGCAGAACTGTTTGTGGGAGGTACATGTAGGGGAAACACTTCAGCTAGGTTGCTATAGGTAAAACTTTAAAAAAAAGATAATGTTTTTCTAAAGCCACTTAAATACATTATTTATCTAAATCAAATGTAATAAAAGTACCTACATGTGTACATGTCCGTTAGCTCCAAATATAATGAATTTACCTCTTTTAGTACCCTGTTTCTACATTTAACCCAATTTAGAAGTGATTCCTGCGGATAAGCATACTTCGTTACAAAAGTTAAGCTTAGATTGACCGAAGTTCTGCTACTCCTTTCAGTTGTAGACTTCATAATCATAATCATTTATGGATTTGACATAATCAGACTTAAGACTTGCAATAGAACTAAACAAACCAAGAAAACAAGAATAACCTTAGCAATCCCTTTATTTATCTCAATTACAGTACAATTTATAACGTATGAATACATTTTTTTATATAACTTAAATATAAGTCATTCTGTCAGATAAATACTACATAATTATTTTAATAGCTCATAAATATAACTATTTTAACAACGTGTCAATTCTAGTCCATTAATTTCCTCCTCTTAACCTCACCTATACACTCCCTATTAAAAAAAGTGTTAGTACCCTTTTAATCGATACCTTAAGTTTGTTAGGAAAGCGATTACCTCCAGTAATAACTAATCCACTCCCTATTAAAAAGCATCAGTACCTTTTTAATTGATACCTTAACTTCGTTCAGAAACAGGGTTCACACATATCCTGGAAAACCCTGGAAAGTGCTTAAATTTTATTTTCATCCCGGAAAGTACTTAAAAACTCATGGAAAAATTAATTGACCCCCTGAAATTTAAAGTCCTGGAATTTTATTATTTTACATTGTCACGGTGTTTGACTTTTTCATATTTGTTTTGTTTACAACACCATGTTTTCTTGTATATGTAAAACTGTCGCACCTGTCCGGTGCGAGTGCGAATAATTTTAACATGCTCATATACCGCTGGAGTTTTGAGCATGTCCGTCCTGGGGCCTGTCTCTGGATAGCCAGTGACTTGCTCCGGGACAGAACAAGATTAAGGGCATAATTTTGAAAGTTACATCCAAAAATTAAGTAGTGGGCCTTTAAAATTTTGATGCGCATATCTAATTAATATAATTAATAAAGAAAATTCTACTCATTAAATTTGGTCGCTAGATTAGATCGGGCGGTCAAAAAGAAATTGGATAGATAGATAACATGCCTGATTTGGGGGGGGGGGGGGGGGGGGAGGGTGGAGTGTGAAAATTGAGAGAATTTTGAAAATAGCAATTAGTAAAAGAAATTAGTAGGATTAAAAATTAGAAACAATACGAGACATATGTTGAAAGATGCATACCAGGTCCACCAGCACATACTGACAGTTTAAAAAAGAAAAAATGCATAATTTTAGAATTAAAAACAAAAACGTGAAACTGTAAATATAAAATGAAACACTGTTGACAAATTTTGCCTTAAAACATGTTTTATTTTATAAAATAAATAATTTGTAATGTAAAACTGAAGACTGATTTAGGTGGGGTTTTTTTATAAATAAATAAATAATTTTTAATGTAAAATTGAAGACTGATATAACCCACCCCGTACGTATTGGTAGGCTATGGTTCGCTGTACTGTGGCCACTAAAATAGACTCGCCCGATATTTTTAGAATTTGTATGCTCCCAAATAACGTTATAAAAGGCGAAGTGTGATTGGTCAATATTTAAATTATTATTTGCAGACGAAATGTTACCTGGACATTGGGGACTACGCAGAGTTGTTAGCAATCCGATTAAAATTAGTTCTGCTGGTCTAAATAAGGCATTCGTAATTCACATGAAACATATCGTATATCCTCAGGATAATTCGGAATGTTTTCAAATTATTTTTAAATCACTGGCAGGATTCTGCAAGTAAGGTTTTGATTGGTGGACATGAGCTCGAACTGGCTGGTGTTAGATCCACATGTAATAGTGGAGCTAATTTTAATTAGATTGGGTGACACAGATCCTGATCTACTACATGCTAATATAACATTATAGTGCCTACAATTTCTCCATACCATTAAACTAAGATTAATATTAGGACATGCCAGGACACATCAGATTGGTAACAAATAGGCTACGTGTGCATCACAATACGTACCCTGTGATGTTAATAATACAGGAAGGTCCAACATATTCATTTTGTGTCTAGACTGGGGCAGTTGCCATGTCTAGTTACCTACCAGATATACACCTGCCAATTAGGAATCACCAATGGAGACAACAAAAAGAACAGAGCAGTTAACTAAGAAAACACTTCAGTATGTAGGTTAATGTATGAACATAACATGATTCGTTGTTCAACAGTTATTTCGATTTATTTTGTAGCCACTTTGACAATGGTGATTTATTTTGTATTGTTAAATAATATATACTTATTGTTGGCTTAATGGGATGGATATTATTACAGAACATTGTGTTGCATGCCTCTTTCATCCTCCCACAAAAATCAGATACGTTGTTAATTTTACTTCAGTTCTGAGACTAATTCCTGACATAATGATAATGAGTTAAGTATTACATAACCCCTGCCTCACCAGAGGGCATACTCACTGGGATGGAACAAAATAGCCATCACATTTAACCATTTTATTAAGTAAATATACCTATATACTTGTTGATATTATGCAATAATGTGCATTATATATTGTTGAATGTGCCTACCAGTCCAAAGCCTTGCACATGCATTCCTTTTAGGGATCAGTATATTCTGCTTTGCTTCATCTAATGTGAAAAGCATGGAGTTGACTGTTGTTGGCTTTGAATTCATGCTCTAATTTTCATGGTACTAAACAATAAGTATTAAAAGGCTCAAGCAGTAAGAAATATTTATAAGCTACAGTGAATTATCAATTTAAGGGGGTGGGACGTACATTGTAGCTCAGTGATACAACGCTCGCCTGATACAACGCTTGTCTGATACACGATTGATCTGGGAACGATTAACTTTGGTGGGCCATGCATTGAGCTATTTCTCATTTCAGCTGGTATAACAAAGGCTGTGATATGTACTATCCTGTCTGTGGGATGGTGAATATAAAAGATCCCTTGCTGCTAATCGAAAAGAGTAACCCATGAAGTGGTAACAGTGGGTTTCCTCTCTCAATATATGTGTGGTCTTTAACCATATGTCTGACGCCATATAACCATAAATAAAAATGTGTCGAGTGCGTCGCTAAATAAAACATTTCTTTCGTCAATTTAACAACAAATATGGCCAACTCAAATCCACGTAGTAGAGATGAAAATGCTCTGTTTCGCCCCCTTTCAATTCTGGATTTTAATGCTATCTAAAAACAATTCCTGTCCTCTTTCTTTGATGGAAAGTTTACAAGACTTTAAAATGTTTTCATATTTTTAGTCTGATTTTCAACTGTTTAATATATGATAATTAATTTAAGTTTATAATCATTCATACATGTACATGTACAGTCACACAAATACCACTCTGGTGGCAGCTTTCAAGAATAATGCATGGTTAAGATTTCTTGCAGACCATGCATCTAGCGTACAAATATCGATATGTAAATTGCCCTGCTTGTGATGAAACATTTCTGCATGAGCTCCTGCAGTATAATTAATCAGTGGATCAAGTAATGGGGATGTGGCAGTTGATCTTTCATCTGTACTAATAGCAACAGAAGTAATGTATAAAGTTTGTTTTGTTTAATGACACCACTAGAGCATTTGGATTAATTAATCATCAGCTACTGCATGTCAGACATTTGGCAATTCTTCATTTTTCCTAATGCAGCAAGGGATCTTTTATATGCAGTTTCCCACAGACAGGAAAGCACATGCCACGACTTTTGACCTGTTGGGGTGCATTGGTTGGAATGAGAGAAAACCCATTCAGTTGAAGGGATCCACTAAGGTGGTTCGATTCTGTGATGCAAGCACCTCAAGCGAACATTCAACTGTATGACTGAACAGAATCCCACCACAAGTAAAGTAAGGCTTTTCTTCACTTGATGCAGCCTTAATTTGACTGGACAAGTGATTGATGATGCTCTATAGTTAAATGCCCGTTTTATGGTGAATTGTCATGAACTGACTGTAGCCATAATATGACTCTGCTAGCCCTTATTATTGTGTGGCTGATTTGAGGATGGTGCTACTTATAATGACAAGAAATAACTTCACATCAATTCTAGCTCAACAAAGCTGTAGACACTTTCTAATTAGGATGATTTTGAGAGTTGTGCATGACCAGAAGAAGCAAGGTATACTGGTACTGAGGGAGTGCACAGCTAGACTCAGCAAGTGCTTTGTAAATACATACACTGTATGTGACTTTACGTAACCACCTCCCACCTTTTACAGTCAAGTTAAATCTTAAAATCACTGACCCGAAATATGTACCATTTCTGTGTCACATAGATGCATTTTGAGCTATTACAAACACCAGGACAACCAGAAACATATACAGACTTGCCATACTTGTAAGAATTATATAATCAAGGTGTAAAATGGTGTCATATAGTCAAAAATATTTTACTCTGCCTTTACAAATAAGTATATAGGTTTATAGTGCCTTTAAATGGGCAACATGCTTGTTAAAGAACTAGCTGAGCTAATATACTGCATGACTTCCAAAGGAAACTTTACATGCATAAAATTTGAATAATTTGATAAATATTGTTGCTAATTGAAAAGGACCAATTTAGAAACCACCTTACAAACACTTTGCATGTATCACGAAGTGCATTGTAATATTTAGATGTTTAACTTCATGATACATTCATATCCCACCGTACCGTTTGTTGGTTTTCTATAATACAATTTCAAGCCTTAATTGTAAAGTTTCTTTTGTACATTGGGATAGATGTCACAAATGTAATATGCTCTTATCTGGTTGCCAATGAATGCCCACGTCAGTCATTATTTATGTTTGTCTAGTTGTCCTCTATTCAACTATCTGATGGGCTTGCACTTATAGAACAGGAAGTAATTGTGTTATCTGCATTACTAGTTTGTTTTATTAATTGTAAAGCAAGTCACTAAATTTTAACAAGATACCATTTGGTTCTATGGCTGTCATGTCTACAACATTTTGTAAACATTTAAATGAAATTTGTTAACTGAAACATACCATTTAAATGACCTAACATTTAACTAACTACAGATATATACAAACTACTAAGGACTAGTGAACAATATAGATATAAAACCTGATGAGAAATAGTTCATACTTGTATGTAATACATGCCAATTGACATGTACCAACTTGTGCTAATCACTGTTTATAGGTTTATCTTAAATACATGGTAATTTTTTATTTATTCCATACCTCAGTTTTACAAAAATCATCTAAAGTTGAAGATTGAAGTGTATTGAGTTTCCACTTGCAATTTTCATTCAACAAGGTTATGTGCTAGCCTGTTTTATCACCCTGAACAGAATTATAATTTGGCATAAAGCAGTCGAAGCTCCCATCTGTCACTTGCCACAAAAACTTAACAGTAAATAAATAGTGGAAAATATATTGCACATACATGTACCACTTGGTGCCACTTAGTGCTCATAACTGGTATATGCAGACCTGTCAACCCTCCAGGTTTTTGTGGGAGTCTCCCAGTATTTGATCAAACCACCTGCAAACCAGCGCGGGAGAAAAAATCTCTTAAATGACATTTTTGTAAGCATAAAACAAAATTGATCAACTTTCACTAAAATAACACAAGGGAAGTAATTCCGCCTTTTTTTTATTCTGAAAACTTCGGCTAATTTCGGTTTCCAATAATGTAACAGGCCGAATTGTCCCGACTGTTTCACATTTGTTAAAAAAGCACATGGAGTTTATAAAATGATGTGTTATTATAATGTTTGTTGTCATTGTAATAGCTACGGAGGTGTTGCCGCTGATTCTGTGTATTAATTGACATTCAGTGTTGCCATATATAAAACTATCCAATTTAGTCATAATCTGACTTGTAAAATGTTTTCTTACTAGATTACATAATGCAACTATTGCGAGTGAAGTGCCAGACTCTGGTCCAGAGTTGACAGTGATACACACGATGGTAAAATCACAAGACAACGAAAAGACCAATTAGCTATATAAACAATACTTGCATCAGTTAGTTTTGTATGTTTTTGCAGTATAATGTTGGTAACAAGAGTACACTTCAAAAGATTATTTTTGTACAATTAATAAATGTTGTGTTTGACATAAAGTTACTCACAGAAATGGGTATATTCCAGTATACAATGTATATCACACAATGTTGGTAATGAGGTTTCACTTATAATTAGTGGAAATACAATGTTTATTTCATCGTTATAATGATTTCAAATAAGTACCATTATAGTTCTGAATAAGACTAAGAGCAAATAATGGAGAATTGAAAAATAAGAGGTAATTTGATGTTATGTACAGGAAGTATAAATGCTATATTTATTTATGCAGTTTAACAATTATTGCTGTAAATTGATGTTTGAAAAATTAAAAAACAATCTACCTGAAAATTGAGCAAACATATCCATCATGCACACAACTCATTTCCTAGTGACATGATAACACATTCTAGTGACATAATAACACTTTGAATTATCAGGTAGGGGTTATCAGGTCAATAGTAAGCATGGTTGCATGATAATGGGGGGGGGGGGGGGGGGGGGGGGGGTTAAGAAAAGAGAATTTAAGAAAACGTAGATTAAAAAAAATATAGACAAATGCAAATAATGGGTTGATATTCTGAAGTCATACAACTGGAAACACACACACACGCGCCAAGGATCCTTATTTTCCCCATTCCAACCAGTCCCTCATGATGTATATTAAAGGTCATGGAAATGTAACAGATACCCTCTGATTATTGCGTTAGAATTATGATATGTGTGACGTCCAATTGCTGATAATTAATTATTAATCATTGTGCTCAAAAACTACAAAAACACAAACTAAATGAATGTTTATTTTATTTACTACTTTTAATGTATTCCAACAAATTAATGGTGTAATTATGGTAAAACTTAAATATTTTATCTTTGCCATAAATTTACTATTATGGTATGCCATATATCCATAAAATGTTTCACATTTCTTTTATTTGTATTAACAGTTCATGGTAGATCTAACTAAAGTTTATTTTAAAAAAAGTACCATATATTGCCGTGTATTAGCCGACTCCTTGTATAAGCCGACCTCTTAGTTTGACCCTAAATATCAAGTACAAAATCATCGTGTATAAGCCGAAGTCATCTTTTGTCCAATTGTATATTGTATTGGTTTCAATAATACTGTCAACAAATAGACTTGTGCTTTTCTTTTTCACTGTATTTTTTTCCCTTTTAATTATTACAGACACGGTAATCGTCATCGCAATATTTGCTAACGTCTTCCATGCCGTGCAAAAATAATTAGCACCGATAAATCATAACAGGAAAATAAACAATTCAAGCTGTAACAACATATCATTGCACATAAGTAATTAAATTATTCACTGGACAGCAAATAATAAACTCATTAAGGCATGTTTAATCCCTGTTTTCCTCTCCACACAGAAAAACGATTCTGTGGTCCATGGCTGTTGTTTACACAGATTTGTGTAATCCAATCAAATAAGAGCTTACAAAATGATATAGACAGAGGTGTCAAACAAAGATGGCAGAACACGTTTTTACCATTGAAATGACAATAAAACAAGTACTTTTTATTATTATTCATCAAACTATTAATGCATTCAAGAACAAAAAACTACATAATATTGCATGACGGGGTGTATTATTTATATTGTGCACAAATTATTGTTACATAAGCTGTGAAAGGCTCTATTATAAGGGTCTGATCAAAATTTGTAAGTCTGGGTCGGGAGTGTTTTCATTCGGAATTTTATGAACCAATTTGTTGCATCCGTGTATAAGCCGACTCTTCTTTTGGAAAGTATTTCTAGACTTCAAAAGTCCGCTAATACACGGCAATATACGGTGTATGCCCATTTCACTATTTGAAAATGTACCAATGGGAATTATAATTCCAAGTTTATATTTATAACAGTAGCTTCTTTCTTTTTCATGTTAAGGTTACGGACACTACAACCTTATGTATATAACAAGAGATAAATGAATTTCAACAAACTAATATTGTGGTATTTATTTGCCAGGATGTCCGATTCATGAACAATTGTAAACATAATATTTATTTTATCTTAGATTTAACTGGCTGTTATATATAAAGAACCATGTATGCTTTTAATAAGTTTTATGCATCACATGACTAATAAATATGAATATAAGAGATAAAATAAAACTGCCAGTTGTGCTAAGATATCTTAAAATTATAATTCCATTTCCAACTATTTGTAATAGGGTTATTTTAAAGGGACATATTCCTGAGTTTGCTGCATTTAGTTGGGCAGAATAAGGGCTATATACATGTACCTTGAACTATGGTACATACGATGTTTTATGGTGGTTTTATGTCATTTAGACCGGTCTCCTGATTCAGAAACTGCATGATGACACTTCGTCAAAAAAATTGCTCAATGATGATGGTCATTTTAAAAGCAGGCTAAAAAATACAGGGTTTTTTCTGTTAGGCCCATTGCGTTATGCTATAATGTTTTATTTGTACAATATTATTATAAGACCAATACCTATTTGGATACCTTTTACAAACACTAAAGAATAATACAACAAACTCGAAACACTATAGCAACATTTCAGGGGCTTTTGTTGACGGCCATCTTGGTTGTCAAAATGGCCACCATTTAAACAGTTTTTACAATATTACCGCACCCGGCCAGGCAAATAAAACAATTTTTTAAAGTTGTATACAGGTAGGTGGGCATGCTTTCACTACATAAGCAAGACTATTTGTAATCTGTATTGGTCAATATGAAAATGGTAACATTTTGGGTGGACGATTTTCACAGAAGAAAGTTAAAAATAACAGATTTAAAAATAAAAATCCCAATTTAATCTAATGATATTTTGGCATAATTTCTGAAATTAAACAATGATTTTATTTTAACTAATGTCTATAATATACTTTAAGAATATTTCCATGCAATTGTGCCAGAGTAATATTCTGTACTTGTATTAAAGGGACACGCCCTAGTTACGGCTATTTGTTAACCATTACGGTGTTGTTTTTCGCTATTAAACCCCATTTTTCACAAATAAAATTGCACTTTACTTACATTTTATTATTTAAAATACACATTTCCATTCACCTGAAGTGCTTTTTGGTAATCCTGATGTTTGTAAAACCATGAAATGCATTTTGTCGAGAAAAAAACGTTAAGCAAGCGAGGTCCAATCTATTTTTAGAGGGGATATTTCCATTTCAATGTCACAGACGTTGGTATATCACGTGACCGTTATCATTTAGGTTCGGTTTGTTTTCTCGTGCATGGTTCACGCAATCAACATCCGATTTGTTGTTGTTCATTTGTGAGATTTTTCTTCACAGTTCGTGAACATTTTCAGTAACAGTAAAGTTCACACAAGTAAGTGTCTCAATACAAAACGTTACAAACCCTTAAAACCAATAATTTTGCTAAGTCTTACGATATCTGGAGAGGGGATACAACCAGGACAGAACAGTTGGAACATGTCCAGGAGAGGTGAAACAAACGCACCCCAAGTCTGTGAAATTTGTCGTGACGTAGGCATTGTTATGCTTCGAGCGACATCTACCAGTGACATCAGAATACTAACTTTCAAAATTATTTCAAGCAATTGGGACATGGGGATTCCCATGGTATTTATCGATATAAAACCTGCTTTTTCACTCCATTTGATAAAAACATGATCTAAGTGTGTTACAGGTTTGTAGATTAACCAAATTATAATTTATTTTCGCTGGATGGAACTAGGGTGTGCTGCTTTAAAGGGATTGGACTATCCTCAGTTTGTAGCCGTTTCAAAACTTTTTTGACAAATAAAATATTAATGCATTATTAAAATTAAATTTTATTTATTTACGTGTTTTGATTAGAATATGATTATCTCTATAATATAATCCATGTATTTCTGGACATTGTAATGTTTTGTATTTCAATATAAATTTTTGTCTGAAATAATTTTGAAGGTAAAAATTTATAATTTTTTCCAACGACCAAACGAAATTTTATAACATTGCAACCAAAGGTCATTCCAAATTTATTTATTCATATAATTTTTTATATGTAAAACATTTTAAGGTAAGATAGTGTTTTAAAAGACCCGAAAAAGTAGGATGTGTGTTTATTTTGTTGGTGGGGTGATGTTACCCGAGGCTGATATATGTTTGCCCAAATTGAATACAAATGCACGAATATGGATACCAACGTTTATTTATATTAGCATTACTGCCAAACAGATTACAAGTAATATTGTGGTTAAAATGATGGAAATACAAGATGAACACATTTCATTCTGCCCGAATATCTCTATTGTTTTTGGCCGAATTTGAGGGATTTTCCCCAGCACAAGGTGGGCAGTTGCTCCCTGCCCCCATCACGTATGCTTATGGAAACAAACAGAAGTCTTGCTAGATCTGAAAACACAGGTCAGTCTCTTTGATAAACTTTAGAACCAGAACCCAAAATGTTACCAATTTTGATATATGTCAAATACTAAAAATATTGTAATATATAACAGGCTATACTTTTAAAAGAAATGTATATCTTGGTTATCTGGTCCAAAACCAAACTGGAAATAGAAGAGTACTTTTAAAAGTAAATTTACATGTTTTAAACATTTAACAATTAATTGTTAAATTAATAAAATCACCTGAATCACATGTACCATATATCAGGTGAAATTATTTACATATGTGTAAATGCAGGCGTAAGCCGGTAGCTGTCAGATTTCATTGGCCATGGAACGTTTGCATTGCATGGTTATGCTATATGCATTTTAAATATGGTACAGATTAAATAACTTTGTTAACACTAGGGACGTTTTTCTCTAAATAATCTGAGAAATATATTTTTAAATATTTGTGGTTCCTTGCTTGAAATATCGTTCTGTGCACATCCCGGAGCTCATTCAGAGGTACATGCACTTTCATTTAACGAAGCTGTAAGTTTTTAGCATATGGCTGTATACCCTCGCGACTTTCGTAACCTCTTTTGGAATCTGTGCAGAAATGTTGTTCTCGTCTTTTATATGCTAATGGAAGATTCGTAATCATCATGTTAATCTTTATACTGGTTATGTGGATTACTGAAACAAATATTCTTGGAAAATAGTTTCGTTTAAATGGTGAAGTCTCTTTGAAATAATCACCTAATTTGAAATGGCTGCCTACTACTTTGATATATAATTTACAGTGAAATGTGATATTCATGTATCATGACATTACTGTTTTTCGTCAGTCATTTTCATCATGCATGGTTCGAGGCTAGCTTGTTGCATGTCCTATGCCATATATGTGCAAACAATGCTGCAAGTTAACTCTGCTGTTTGACATGAACAGTTTATTCCTAAAGCAGTCATTTTTAGCAGTACATCCACATGTCATTACGTCCATACGCTCTACTGCAGACACACCAGTACAATGACTGGGTGTGTTATTTATAATTTCGGATATATTCACATTCAGTTCTGGTGATCGGCAGCTTTTTACAGCATGCCTTGTAGATTTGCTAGCTTGATGTGCTCAGCCAGAGCGACCTTTAGAGTTTATTACCTGTGAAGATGGTGTGTTTCAAACAAATGTTACATTGTTTCGTTTTGTATAGCAAACTACACCAAACTGTCGTTATACATGTATACCGGTATGTACCTTCAGACCAATGCTGTGCTTCAACATTACTGATACAGCCCTTATTAAAGAAAGAAAGAAAGAAATGTTTTATTTAACGACGCACTCAACACATTTTATTTACGGTTTTATGGCGTCAGACATATTGTTAAGGACCACACAGATTTTGAGAGGAAACCCACTGTCGCCACTACATGGGCTACTCTTCCGATTAGCAGAAAGGGATCTTTTATTTGCGCTTCCCACAGGCAGGATAGCACAAACCATGGCCTTTGTTGAACCAGTTATGGATCACTGGTCGGTGCAAGTGGTTTACACCTACCCACTGAGCCTTGCGGAGCACTCACTCAGGGTTTGGAGTCGGTATCTGGATTAAAAATCCCATGCCTCGACTAGGATCCGAACCCAGTACCTACCAGCCTGTAGACCGATGGCCTACCACGACGCCACCGAGGCCAGTCCCTTAATAAAGAGGCAGCTGTCTGTGTTACATCAATTGATGTCATATACTGCATGTACTTGGACAGATTGGTCTCCCAAGTTTTCTTTTTTAAGCTGTGGCAGTAATGTTAATCACTTGACCGTAGGCTTTTGTCATGTAAATTTGAACAAAATATTGCCACTTCCAGCAGAAGAATACCAGCAATGTGTTTTTGTTTTTTGTTTTGGTGACAAATCTCTCCAGTTCCTTGCAGTGTATGCTGTTATATGATATGACACCATCACCTACTACATATACGAGGTGTGGCAAAAAAGAAATGAGACTAATCGTTTAGCTTAGGCACTACCCACTATATGATCAAACTGCTTTTATATGTTGTTTTATTACGGTCTTTCCTGGTTCCAAGAAGTGCTCAAGTGCTTGTTTCGGGTAAATATTAATTGTGTTATGTTCATTTTGATAAGACGTGTGTCATCGCCCTTGTCAGAAAATGAGTGAAAGAAATTTGGAACAGTGCATTAACATTAAATTTTTAGCTAAATCTAACAAAACTGTGACTAAAACATACAGTATATTGAAACATTTTTATGGTGATCAGACAATGTCTCGTGCTCGGGTATTTCAGTGGCATAAAAGATTTTTGGATGGTCGAGAAGATGTGCACGATGACAAAAAATCAGGTCGACTAAAAACCACCAAAACTGATGAAAACATTAGAAAAGTTCAAAAGCTAGTTCATAGTGATCGACGTTTAACAATTAAAATGATGGCTGAAATGCTTAGCATGAACAAGGAATCGATTCGGAAGATTTTAATTGAAGATTTGTCCATGAGAAAGGTGTGTGCAAAGATGGTGCCAAAACTTCTGACGGATGAACAAAAACAGAAAAGAGTGGACATTTGCACTGATCTTCTTAAGCGAATTGGACAAGAGGCACACTTTCTAGACAATGTTATCACAGGGGATGAGTCATGGGTGTTCCAGTATGACCTGGAAACTAAAAGACAAAGCCTCCAGTGGACGACGATAACATCTCGACCGAAAAAGGCAAGAATGTTCCGTTCCAAAGTGAAGACAATGTTAATTGTGTTTTTTGACATTAAAGGTATTGTACACCATGAATATCTTCCACCAGGGCAAGTGGTCAACCAGCACTTTTACAAAGATGTTCTAGGGCGTTTAAGGGAAAAGGTTCATCGAAGTGGATTCTTCATCACGACAATGCTCCTTCTCATTCGGTGCTATCGGTGAAACAGTTTTTGGCACAGAAGCAAATCACATCAATGGAACACACCCACCCTATTCGCCAAATCTTTCCCCATGTGACTTTTTTCTGTTCCCAACAATGAAATGTTTCATGAAAGGAACCCACTTTGTCAATGTGGAAGCCATAAAGAGACGTACGACAGAACAGTTAAAGGGCATCCCAGAAGAGGATTTCCAGAAATGTTTTGCTGCATGGAAGAACAGAATGGAAAAGTGCACAACAGCCAATGGGGATTATGTTGAAGGAGATAATCTTTGATTTCTTCAGTTTTTAAATAATAAATGATTTATTGACATACAGTCTTGTTTCTTTTTTTGCCATACATGTACCTCGTATACATACATACATACATACATGCATGTATGTATGTATGTACTGACAAGTAAAAGAAACATTCCCAAAATCAAAAGTCTGCTTCCTACTCATCTTGCATTGACCGAGTACATCAAGCAAGTTAAAACTATGATGTGGAAAGCTGATGATTAACAGAACCCATGGCATGTAAATATATCTGACTGTGGGTGGGACATTATAAATGGCACACCCAGTCATTGTACTGGTGTGTGCTCCACCAATGCTTATGGAATAATGGTGTGTGACTGCTTTGCTAAAATGCTTGCTCAGGAATAACTGTTAATGTCAAGGGTTATCTTGCACCATTTTCTGACGATGTATGGCACTGGACATTTGTAATACTCCTAAAGACTATGCATGATGAAAATTACACTGATGAAGAACGATAATGACATCGTAAATGTATATCACATTTTTCAGTATAAATTATGTTTCAATTAATTAAAATTTGGTGATTATTGTAGGACTTGACATTCAAAATAAAACCTTTTCCCATAAAGTCTGACAAAAATATGTGTTAATCTACTAATATATGAAAGTAGTATAAAAATTTAAAAGTGTGTGATGTGACGATTACGAATCTTCCATTAGCATATTAAATATGGTATCTCTTCAAAAAAATTTTCCAAAGGAAGTTACAATAGTCGTGAGTGTATTCAACCATGAATCACTGTAAAGTGTTTTGTCTACAGAGTATATGGTTTCAACGCCATCTGTAGTAAGACTGCAAGTATTTTAGCATGCACTAGTGCATGCGCTACAGCTTCCATAAACGAAGGAAGATCTGAATGAACACAAAGATGTGCATAGAATGATATTTAAAGCAAAGAACCGTTATAAGTATTTTACAAAAATATTGATGAGATTAAGATTCCCTTTCTAAGCACTATCATAAATATGTTATTTCATCTGTACCGTATTTAATGTGCAAAATGTGACCGCGTAAACGTTATATTAGCCAATCAAATTTGACAGCTACCGGTCTATTTTAATATGCCTGCATTTACATATGTAAGAAAATTCACCTTATATATCATACATATGATGCAGATAATTTTATATAGCTACGTCTCAAATTTTTATAAGCAATATTGTTTTTTTTTAGTAAAATTTCTTTTGAAAGATGCTGTTTCAAGTGGTTCTTGGACATATATATAATCAATAAATACAATTGTTGTTTTACAATGGTTTTAATATATAACATACAGATTACATATATTTGTGTGTATTTATTGATCATGGAATCATGTCTAACTACCTTTATACCACTTTAAAACAAAGTTTAGTTTTGGCTGGGTGTGGTAGTATTGAAAAAAAAAAAATTGCAATGGTGACCATTTTGAAAACCAAGATGGCTACTAGTAAACTCCACTTTCATGGTGCTATATTTTTTATTTTATTATTCTTTAATGTTTGTAAAATGTATCTAAATAGTGAGAAGTCTTGTAATAACTTGGTACCTATAGGATGTTATAGCATGATGCAATAGGCCTAACTGAAAAACAGTAATTTTTTGGCCTGGGGGAGGTGTTTTTAAAATGGCCGTAAAAAAAATTGCTCAATGATGACAAAGTGTCATCATGCAGTTTCCGATTCAGGATACCCTAAATGACATAAAACCACCATAAAACATTGTATGTACCCTAGTTCAAGGTTAGGTCAAATTTTGGCATCTGGCAACCCGACTAATTGTAAAATATGTTTCCGACTAATAAAATATTCCTATGATTAAACTTGCATATTAAATATATTTTCTTGTTTAGAATATCAGTGTTTGTATATTCAATGTGTTTCTGGTCGTCTTAATATTTGTAAGAAGCCCAAACTGGATTTTGTCTTCAAATAATTTTGTACGTACGAAAAAATGTATTTCAGGAAATAAAATGAAATTTATAACCTTGTACAAATATTAGAACGATCAGGAACATGTTTAATATGCAGCCACTAATATTTTATGCAGAAAAAATATATTTTATATGTAATTACAATCGTTAAAAGATCTATGTTAGTCGATAACATCTTAAAAATTGCAGAAACTAAGGCACAATATACTGATTTACACTCAACTTAGACAGGCAAAGAACCTGAAATAGTAAAGTCAGTAATATTTGGTTATGGACAATATGTGCACAGGGGATCAAAAATCCCATTGCCCGACGCCCATGCCAAGTGGTATTTTCATGCCAGGCAAGTAATTATGTTAATTGCATATGCCCCATGCCAAGTGACTAATGTAACACCTAAAACTTTTTTTTTTCAATTTTGTTACAAATCTCGGTAAAACCTTTAGAAAGAGATTCAATCGTCCGACTATTTAGATAGCTCTGAGGACAACTAACCCTAACCCTAAATGATGGTACGATTGGAATTCTTTCCAATGCGTTAACACACCAAAACGGAAAGCAATGTGTTGAAAAGTTCGATAACACATTGCAGTATAACAGAGTTCATGTTTACTTTGAGCTCAGCCATGGCTGTTTGCGAGAGACTTTTCTCAGCTATGAACAGAGTAAAAGCATTCCAGAGAAGAGTTTTGGGGCAGAGGGTGTTAAATAATATACTCACAATAATGACACATGTGCAAAAATCCAGAAACAATTTTGAACCAATGCCAGCCATAAAATAATGGCTCACAAGTGAAAATGGGTCTCACTACATCCACGGCCATACAACAAGTGGCCACTAAGACATACATTGACACAATAATTATATTTAAATGAACAAGTGGACACTACCAAACAAACAACAAAGTTTAAATCAATAAATGGACACTATTTAAAAAAATAAGGTTTATATCAGCAAGTAGAGAAGACAGTGGATAGATACCACTGGACAGACATATACATTTAGTACTTCCTGGGTAAGTGTTGTAACCTACTGGCAAAATTCTTTATTTTTGCAATCAAACCAATTACTTTAAAGATTAAATTACATTATT
The DNA here is from genome assembly GCF_016097555.1 of Gigantopelta aegis. Classification (NCBI taxonomy): domain Eukaryota; kingdom Metazoa; phylum Mollusca; class Gastropoda; order Neomphalida; family Peltospiridae; genus Gigantopelta; species Gigantopelta aegis. Next base: position 39,089,663 of record NC_054708.1, on the reverse strand, counting down.
AAGCACTGCAACACAATTGGTTACCTCAAGAATGAATGAATGAATGTTTAACGACACCCCAGCACGAAAAATACATCGGCTATTGGGTGTCAAACTATGGTAATGCAAATAAATAAAGTGATGATCAACATCAATATAAAAATTCAAGACAAACAAAAACTGAAAGAACTGTGCAAAAACACAAATATCACAGAATTTTACGGATACTGAATTTTACTCAAAACTTCAATTTTGTGCTGTATTGGCCATTCTCAAAGAGAATGTTACACCCACCACAGTGAGGTTACAGCACACGCAGGGGTGGTTACCTCAAGAAGTATGGGCAAGTGGGAAAATATATAGGGCAAGTGAATATCTGATTGGCACTTGCTCTGTGGCAAGTAATTGTTTTGAAAAATTTTGAACCCCTGACACAGTACACATGTATGTAAAGATATATATACTGTCAAAAAGAAGTGCAATGTTTAGCTTAAAATGTTCATGAAAATATTTGGTATTTTTGTTTAAAATTTTGGTAGAACCCAACGGTAATCATAAATTTTTAACAAAATCATTCAACTTTGAATATAAATGGTTTGAAACAAAACAAATAACATTACCCATGTTTTGAAAATACAGTTTTAAAATGTTTGTGAATATCAAGTTTACTACTTGTATTATGTTTCAGTGTAACTCGATTTGTTTACTATTATGTATATGACTTGTTTGTAAAAGTAAATTTTAGGAGATTTGACAAAAATATGTAGGTTTTTTCCTTCAAATTTCACCTTAATCTCTAAAACAAATATGTCATAAAATGGTAATTTGCAAAAATATATCATATTCATATGAAATCTATATCTTATTGGTATTACTGTTCACATTTAATCAGTTATGGGCAAGTTACATTTTACCACAAAGTTTCTATATTACTTGTTTGGTTACGGACACTACAGAGAATCCATATGTTCAGTACCCCTAGTAGTTTGTTATTGGTAGGATTCTATCTTCAGTATTACATCTCATTTGTTGTGCAAAACACTCAACACAATTCAGAAATATTTTCAGCATTAGGAATGTCCTGCTAGTAATAATTTTGTTATTTTTAGAGGTGAATGCTTTATTATTTATGTATGTTCTTATTTTAACATGTTGTAGCCTTACAAAATAAAATACAAGAAAATTTAAGTACATACATGTGTGTTTTTGTATTTTGTATAAAGTATCTAAATTTTATAATGATACTTTTTGAAAAGTTATAGACACTACAAATCCACATTCAGTGTGTATTATTTTCAAATCCAACTACTTCATATTTCTATTACTTTGCAGAGTTTCTCTGTACATCTGACATCTGTAAAGCACAATTAGATGTAGAATTGTTTTGATCAAGTCAAAATTTATTACATGGTTATGAACACTACAGATTTTTCATGACAAATTAACCTATAATTTGCCTTTATTTTGTTAAATTTTTGTAACATTAAAAAATATTGCACTTTTTATTCCTAAATCATAAATACTAATTATTTGTGAGAAAATTCAGATCAACATGATTTAAATTCACTTTATTTTTCAAGACTTAATGTCCATATAGCAGGAGGTATAGACTGTCTTTGCAAAAAGCATAACAAACTAGTACATTTACATAAATTGCAATAACTTTTGAACCTCATGACCAATTGTTATAAAATAACTCTCATTTAAAGAGAATTGAATTGTCTGCAAACTACTGTCATTTTAACATAAAACATTTTCAATACATTTTTACAACAAAAGGATGATTTTATTGAAAATTAAAATGGAATTCTATAACGACAAAAAGTACCCCAATTTGACCAACTAAATGACTCAATGTGCAATTTTTATTCAAATGAGAGACCTGTAATACTATACACAGTGAGGTGTGATCCATATACACCAACACAAACCAAACAGTGATGTGTTGGGCCACAATATTTCATTGTCGGATAGCATAACATACTGAATCATGATTTGGTCTCTTTATTATATAAAAAAAAAAAAGGCAAATGGTTAAATGTGTTTATTTCCTGTTCAGTATGTACATTAGTGATTTTCAAAACTGTTATATTTGTATTGAGGGTAAAGTGCATATAGAGGATCTCTTGCAGCTGGTTGTACATACTGAACTCTAGACCAAATGTTATCATCAGTAATTGTTTGTGTGATTTATCTAGTTTTTTTCTCGTTCTTTTTTTACAGGTAAAGGAAAGGGCACCCCTGCTCTCAAACATGGAATCCATCGAATCCGAATTGACTGGGATGAAGACTCTGATGCTAGTGACTGGCAAGGTTTCAACTGATGGTGCAGCAGGACTTGTGTCATTGTGTAGGCTGGATTGACTCATGTCACACACTTATGTAGGACACACCCAATGTGTTTTTATACAGATTTCATGAGGCGCATCACAATTGTATTGGATTAAAAGAAGTGCTAATTTTGATGTTGACCAATACAGATATAATGGACAGATCGACTCATGTAATGTTGGTTGATACAGAGTGAATAGAAAGTGTCAGATTTATCCAGGATTAATAGTAATTCGATCTGCGCTTGACATGAACTGATTGAGATCCAATTTTGTAATTGTGATTGATGCAGAATACTGGATCTTCAAATTTACCAAGACAGCTAATAACAAATTTGATGTATTTAATATTTGTATTGGGTGGCAGAAATGGAATTTTAAAAAGAGACATTTTAACCTGATTTAATTATTCATAATTGGTTTGTTTAAGTGAATTATACCGGACAGATTTTATTGAAAGCTGACTATAGTTCTTGCATTTAATCATTCTATTTTCTGAAGATAATAAACCATATTGAAATCAGTTATTTGATGCTGGCTTAATGGTTTGAATGCTGTTGGTGTGAACACAGTATATAGCTGTATTCTTTGAAGTAATGAGCAACAAATTATGATAATGTATCATTTAAATATGCAAACTGGGTCACATTCCTCTTTGTTCAAAGACCACACATTATTCATATTAACTGATTCAGTCATGAATGAAAATCCTGTAGAATTTTTCCAGAATTCCAGTTGAAAAAGGGATTTAAGCTCCCAACCCCTGCAATTAGTGTCCATGGCAATTTTACCGTTAACATGTTTGCAACTCTGGATTGTAAGTAAATTTGAATGATGAGTGTTATTTGTTAGTTCCCTACCGGTCCAACCAGAGGGGACTATAGGTTTCATCTCTGTCTGTCTGTCCGTCCGTCCGTCTGTCCCACATATGTTTTCCGGATGTTTTTTGCAGAAGGCTTTGAGATATTGAGCTGAACTTTTGTGTATAGTTTCATCATGTACTGTTACAGATCAAGTTTGACTGTCATGACAATTCACCCATTTTTTTACACCCATCAATGGGTTGTATTATGGTATGGCGTTGTCCTTCTGTCCGTCTTTTTCTTGTCCGGACCATATCTTGCATACAAATGCATACAGGACCATCAAACCTCACATGTAGGAACAACTTGGGATGGTGGTGTGTTGCGTACTATTACTAGGTCACTGTGACCTACTTTTCACTGTCTACTGCACTTAACAGTAAATCCTTGATCGGATCATATCTTGCATACAGATGCATACAGGACCATCAAATCTCATATGTTCATCCATTCCATTGCAAACATTTCACATAATTAGAATTTAATCATATTCATTAATATAGATATGGTTTTCCATCAAACTCTTGATGGGCGTATCATGTACCTCACCGGTACTCTTGTTGACGGAGATATGGCCCATGAACTTAGGAGATGTGAAAATATGTTTTCTGTTTTTTTTCAGAAGACCGTTAGATATGGAGCTGAAATTTTGTGTATAGGTTTATCATATACTGTTACAGATTTAACAGAGTTATGGCCCTTGAACTTTGTTTTCCAGATTTTTCAAGATGAAATTTTGTATATAGCTTTATCATTTGTATATAGTTTCACAGATCAAGTTGAAGCTACGTTGTGATTTACCCACTTTTCAGAGTTATGGCCCTTGAATTTAGGAGATACGAACAATTGTTGGGCCCGGTATAAATGCTTGTTTTGTTTGCCAATATGCTGTAAAATTTATTTATACCAGTGGCATTTGTTGACTAAAAATGACATAACAATTAACATGCGAATGACACGTGCAGGATCCAGAAAAAATGGGGTTGCAAACGGGTGACAATTTATCATATATAGCATAGTCAATTGGCAGTGATGTGACATCAAAGTCACAGAATATATTTAATGTGATATAGAATTAAAATAATTTTCTTTAATAACAGCATAATGTCTGTTAGGAAATCTGTCACCAAGACCAAATCCCCCCCCCCCCCCCCCCCCTTTCAAGCCCAATTGAATTAGAATTTTGAATTAGAATTTTTTTTAGCTTATTTAGTAATATTTTATAAATAATTTTCTTATACATCCTAGATTAAAATACATTTTCCACAGCCCCTCCCCCACCCTTTATGCATGTGTACTAAAAAGGTGAATCCAAGCAAAACTAGTGCCTAATTTCAGTGATTAATATGTGATTACCATGCAAAGCTGTTAAATATCTTTCATTGGTTGTTTGTGATCTTCATGTAGCCACTAGCAGAATACAACATCCAAACTCCAGAAAGTGTACATTTATTACATTAAATGTACCATATATTGCCGTGTATATTAGCCGACTCCTTGTATAAGCAGATCAAAGTAAACTTGTCCAGTTGTACATTGTACTGATTTCAATAAGACTGTCAACAAATAGACTTGTGCTTTTCTTTTTCATTATATTTTTTCCCCTTTAATTATTATAGACACAGTAATTGTTATCGCAATGCTAATGTCTTCAATGCCCTGTAAAATTAATTTAGCACCCAGAAATTATAACATAAAAATAAACAATTCAAGCTGTAACAACATATCACTGCACATAAGCATCCTGGTAATAAAATTATTCACTGGACAGAAAATAATAAACTCATTAATTAAGGCATGTTTCATCCCCGTTTTCCCCCCACACGGAAATAAACGATCCTGTGGTCCATGGCTGTTATTTACACTAGTGCAGGTGGCAAAATTGTGTGATCCAAGCAAATAAGAGCTTACAAAATGATATAGACAGAAGTGTCAGTGAAAGACTGGTCCGGTCAAACAAAGCTGGCGGACAATTGGAAAGAACACGTTTTTACCATTGAAATGACAATAAAACAAGCAATTTTTATTTCTATTAATGCATTCAAGAACAAAAAAACTACATAATATTGCATGATGCAGTGTTTTATTTATACTGTGCACAAATTATTGTTACTGTGAAAGCTAGGTTGTAAGGATCCAATCAAAATATGTAAGTTGCGGTCGGGAATGTTTTCGATCAGAATTTTATGAACCAGTTTATTGCCTCCGTGTATAAGCGGTTGACTCTCTTCTTTTGGAAAGTATTTTTAGACTTCAAAAGTTGGCTAATACACAGAAATATATGGAACATGGTCTAATTTATAAATCCAGATTGGTACTTCTTGTTAAAACTTAAAGGTTAACTTTATACATTATAACTTAAGCTCTGCAAAGCATCTTAACAAATACCTTTGCTAAATGCAACCCCTGCAATTAATGAAAATGACGGTAATTTTTCTGTTAACATGCTTGCATCTCTGGATTGTGAGTTTATTTATGTTGTTTGTCAATATGCTATAAGATTCATTTATACCAGTGGCGGTATTCGTTGACTGAAAGTGACGTAACAGTTAACACGCGAATAACGTGCACTATAAAGAACAATGGGGTTGCAGGGGCGTAGGCTAGGGGGGTTCGCTGAATTAAATGGTCCACTTTCAGAACTGTCAATAGAAGAGACGTTTGATGTGGTTAAACGTGCCCACATTGCAACTGGTCATGGTGGTCGAGACAAGATGGTGTACGAGTTGACCAAGAAATACGCTAACATCACAATAGAAGCACTGAACCTCTTCAAGTCCCTGTGTCTGGAGTGCCAGAGAAAGAGAAAGAGACCGACTACAAAAGGAACAGTCGACAGGCCGATCATCTCCAAAGACTTCAACTCCAGAGCCCAGGTCGATCTAATCGACATGCAGTCAACGAGCCAAGGACAGTTTAAATGGATCATGGTCTATCAAGATCACCTCACGAAGTTCTGTGTTTTGCGCCCCTTGACATCGAAACGTGCCGCTGAGGTTGCATTTCAACTGCTAGACATATTTCTCCTACTTGGTGCTCCTTGCGTGCTGCAAAGTGACAATGGTTCAGAATTTACTGCACATGTAATCACTGAACTGAAAGTATTGTGGCCAGAGTTGGTGATGGTCCATGGGAAACCTAGGCATCCACAGAGTCCAGGGTCCGTAGAAAGAGCAAACTGTGACATTAAGGACATGCTTGTTTGTTGGTTAGGAGATAACAATACAACTGAATGGACTGTTGGACTCAAATTTGTTCAGTTTCAGAAAAATTCCAGTCTTCACAGTGGAATTAAGTGTTCTCCATTTGCGGCACTGTTGGATTCTGGTGCTCGCACCGGTGTTTCAAGGCCAAGATGCAGTGCAACTCTAGGTGTCACTCAACACTGCCGTGTACAAATAAACTCTCCTAAGTGCAATTCACTCCTACCTTAATGTGAACACTAAACAAGACTAGACATTCCGATATGTATTGTGTTGAAATAATGTGCTATGTTTCCGTTTTAAAATGATGTTTCAATAAAAATGTATTTCAATTTAGAAAGATATTGCTGTTGTTATTTCATGCCAGGCATGATACAAACTATTCTTTAAATACTATTGGTTTTCTCATCAGAACGATTTCAGGAAATATGTATAATTTTCACCATCAGATTTCAGGAAATATGTACAATTACTGGAAATTTCAGGAATTACACATATTTCCTGAGTGAATCAGACATTACACATATTTCCTGAAATTTTCAGGAATTATACATATTTCCTGATAATACATATTTCCTGTAACATATATACCAACTATCAGTAATAGAGAGCAATCAACTTAAATACACATCACACTGTCCAGTGTCATTGCCAGGTAATGTGTAATAGACACAATTTTACAAGTATATACACTGAGCAACAAAAGAAACGCGAGGAAATTCAAATATTGTGTACATAATAATTATTGTCTTTAGCGGGAATTATAATCATAGCTATAAAATAAGACACAATTAAACTCCCTTCTAACGCAACAATTTCATATTCTTTTACCTATTTCAAATCGCTCGATCAAACACATTTTGCACGTGGCTTGTGCATTGTATGCTTTTCATGCAATAAAGAATTATACTTTTTTTCTTGTAATCTCGTGTCAATAGAAGCTAGAACAGTTGGATTTATTTTTGTAAATGCTGACTTAATCACTTTATTTAAATGCTGCGCCTAAGTACAGATGATAGGAATAGAGCATTGGGGTGCGTTGAAGCAGAATGGAGTGTGCCAAGAGTTACACAGCACCTTGGGGTACACCAGTCTACCATCAACAGGCTTCTCAGGCGTCATCAGCAAACAAACGTCATCACAGATCGACCACGCAGTGGAAGACCGAGGGTAACAAGAAACAGACAGGACAGGTACATTGTGAAGTCACATTTACGTAATCGCTTCTTGCCAGCATCGTCAACAGCACAGCGAACCATAGGGATTCACAATAGACCAAATTAGCGAACATACAGTGCGACGTCGCTTTGGAAATGCAGTTGTACATAACCGACGTCCTTACGTTGGTCCAGTATTAACGAGACGTCATCGATTTCATCGACGTAATTGGGCCCAGGCTCACCGGAATTGGCGGAACAGGCAACGACAGAACATCATCTTTTCGAATGAAAGCAGGTTATATGTGCATGTGGCCAGTGGTAGAATCCGTATATGGAGACGTCAAGCTGAACGATTCAGAGAAGCTTGCGTCATGGAACTTGACCGCTGGGATGGTCCATCAGTCATGTTGTTGGGTGCCACTAGTTAGGGACGTCGTATCCCACCTGTCATCTTCCAAAACAACGGTGCAGGTCGTGGTAGAGGCTTTACAGCGAGACGTTACACCAGTGAAGTCCTGCAGCCTGTAGTTGTCCCATTCATGGCGGGTCGACGTCAGTTGATGTTCCAGCAAGACAACGCGGGGGCTCACACTGCGCGACTCGCACAAGATTTCTTAGCACAGAATAACATACATACCATCGATAGGCCTGCGTTGAGTCCCGATTTAAACCCAATTGAGCACCTCTGGGACGAAATTGAACGTAGGATACACCACCGTCATGTGCTGCCAACAACGCTGCGGGAACTTCGTGATGCCATCATTTATGAGTATGACAACATTCCTAGAGCCTTCATATGGAACCTGTTTCTACCTATGGTACGACGATGTGCCGCATTGATCAACAACAACTGTGGCCACACACATTACTAACTTTTCGGAACCATTCATTAACGATTTTTAATTAATCCTGGCCGGATAACGAAGTTTGTTAATTGAAACAATAAAGTTCATCCACAGACACCTTCGTATTCACATTGGGGTTTTTTCTGTAATAAAATATCACCTGAGAAATATCCGTTTAAAACTGGGCATATTTGATGATAATGTCGCACTTCGCGTTTCTTTTGTCGCTTAGTATATATACACGATGCACTAATCACCAGCAAATAATATATATCTAGTCCAAATGCACCATGATAACCAACATTTTGCTCACATAGTTGCCAGGATGGATCCTTGAAATGTAGGAACATGCTAATGATTTGAGAAATGCCAGTTTTCATAGAACAATGAATATCGATGCATCAAGGCTAGTCTGGCCAGTCGGTCTTCTCACATGATGCTTCATAAATAGGTTTTGACACGCCGTAGCCAAAAGAAAGACCCCCCCCCCCCCCCCAGCAACAATGGTTTATTTATAGTTTTTTCTGTTTTGCCTGCCTCTTACGCTTATAATCGGCATGCAAGACTAACATAAATATGTTTATACAAATATTACATAAATATGTTTATACAAATATTTTAATGTAAATAAAATAAGTACTGTTACTAGGTAGATGTTTTTAGGTTAAATTATATATTTAGTTGTTATTGAAGCAAAATTTACACTTTATAATGCAATGTATATAGGCCTAATTAATTTGCAGCAAACGAAATATTTAGTCAAACAGGTGCGTGTGCAGGAAATTGTGTAGAGGAAGTCGAGACTGGCTAGTGGTGTTTTTAGGGAGGGGTCGGGTCATGCGTCCCCGGAAATAAATTAAAAACAACACCACCACCATAATATAGCACGTGGGGAAGGGGACTGTTCTGATTGGAATATTACATATAGTCCCTCCCATCCATTTTTTTTTTTTTTGGGGGGGGGGGGGGGGTTGTAAATAATTTCAGTTTGGTTTGACATAAAAATAACAATAAAAGTGTTTTGGTAATAACAAAAATAGTATTTTGTGTGTAATTTAGAAAACAATCGGCTCAGAAATAAATAACTTGTAATAAATTCCATAGTATATATAAAAAAAAATGTGTTCCCCGTGGGATGCACTATAAACATATTGTATTTCTGTTATCTATTACAACCGTGTTACTTTCACACACATTTCACTAAAACTGTAGGTGTGTTTGCATATTCAAATGAAATTATGATAATTAATGTGAGGCTAATGTACTTGTAATATAAGAGGAAATTCACAAACTACTCAATGTCGCACATAAACTTAAATAATTCATTTAATATATTTGATATAGTTGGTTAGAAGATGTAGCCTTGTTCTCATGGTTAATGTCAAGCTGTTATCACTAGTAGGTTGAGGAGGGACATGAGTGCTCGTGACTGATTCAATGTACATCACGGTGTATCACTAGTAGGTTGAAGAGGGTAATGAACGCTCGTGACTCATTCAATATACATCATAGTGTATCACTAATAGGCTGAGGAGGGAGATGAACGCTCATGACTGATTCAATATGCATCACAGTGTATTACTAGTTGGTTGAAGAGGGTGATGAGTGCTCGTGACTGATTCAATATGCATCACAGTGTATTACTAGTAGGTTGAGGAGGGTGATGAACACTCATGACTGATTCAATATGCATCACAGTGTATCACTAGTAGGTTGAGGAGGGTGATGAACACTCGTGACTGATTCATTGTACATCACAGTGTATTACTAGTTGGTTGAAGAGGGTGAGGAGTGCTTGTGACTGATTCAATATGCATCACAGTGTATCACTAGTAGGTTGAGGAGGGTGATGAACACTCGTGACTGATTCAATGTACATCACAGTGTATCACTAGTAGGTTGAAGAGGACGATGAGCGCTCATGACTGATTCAATGTACATCACAGTGTATCACTAGTAGGTTGAAGAGGGTGATGAGCGCTCGTGACTGATTCAATGTACATCACAGTGTATCACTAGTAGGTTGAAGAGGATGATGAGCGCTCAAGACTGATTCAATATACATCATAGTGTATCACTAATACGTTGAGGAGAGAGATGAACGCTCATGACTGATTCAATATACACTACTCAAAAGAATTTAAGGGTCAGACGATATTTTCGACATTATTTTCTGAATGTCAATTATATTAGCTAGACCATAATGTCACGCATGGTATTGTTCCATTTTGACGAAAGTGGGTCTAAGCAACCCATAAATGAATTAAAATCCACTGTCATTGACACTGTGGACTAGTTCTAATGGCGAAAACATGCTTACATTTGCACGTAAATTAGGGCGAAAGCGAAAGGTCTGCTAAGTGCCCATAACTTGCTTTTTCGCAAAGCGCTTCATTTGCACGCTTTGCATGTGTATTCCATGTTCCCAATGCTGAATTTCCGTATAATTGGAGCTTGCGTTCGTGTACGGTGCACACTCCAAATTCGACAATGGTACGACGTCAACTGACTATCGAAGATCGAGGAAGGGCTATTGCTTGGCTTCAGGATGGCAATACGCAAAGAAATGTTGCTCTGCGACTTGGTGACAGTCAGAGTGTGGTTGGCCGACTGTGGCAACGGTACCAAGCAACGAATTCTGTTCGAAATCGTCCACGTTCGGGAAGACCCCGAAGCACTACAAATAGAGAGGACCGCTATATCACCAATATGGCTCTACGTCAACGCACATCCACTGCACGCCGATTACATGACAATCTGCGGACTGCGACTGGAACTCGAGTGTCTGATCAAACCATACGCAATCGTCTGAGAGCCAATAATCTACGCTGCCGTCGCCTGGCTGTTCGACCACCACTCCTACCACGTCACAGAACGGCCAGACGTCACTGGTGCACACTTCAACTGCGGTAGCAACGTGTTCAGTGGGGTCGAGTGATGTTCACTGATGAGTCCAGGTTTAGTCTCCAGTTCAACGACGGTCGGGTTCGTGTCTACAGACGTCCTGGGGAGCGCTTCGCTGACGTTAACGTTAGACAACGTCACCGGTTCGGTGGTGGCAGCGTCATGGTGTGGGCGGCATCTCTATCCACCACAGGACCCCCCTCTATGTGGTGGATGGCAGTCCTGGTGATCTCACGATATTTACAATCAATGTCAACCCACAACTTATCTTGTCTCACAATCAGGGCTAAATGACTAAAAAATTACCATCTGACTGAAAATGTTAGGGTGTATGTGGTTGAAAATATGCAATTTTTAAGTCTGAGAACATAAATCAATACACACATGTATGTTATGACAGAATGGAAATTAGTAATTGTTTTCTCTGTAGGATTCAGCTGAATGGGGTGGGGATGTGTGTGTGTGTATGGGGGGGGGGGGGGGGTAGTTACTGTATTTCATTTCCACAAGGTTCCAAGACGGATGCATCAGATACAATACAGTGTAGTAAACACTGACCGTAATACAAACAATGAAAGATGGATTATTTCCCACAAAACGAGACACGGAAACACACAACCTGGCACATGATTACAACACATTGATTATGGAACAATTTACAGTACGGTTTTCTTCTCCGTCAAAATTATTATTAATTAACAATCCATATATAAATATCTGTAGTTTACATTGTGTTAAAGGGACAGACCCTAGTTTCAACGCATGAAAATTGACATTACGTTTAGTTAATCTACAAACCTGTAACACATATGGATAAAGTTACAATTGAGTGAAACATGAGTCTTTGACTTTGAAATGGTGAAATACCCTCTAAAATAGACTAAAACTGTACTCCATAACTGTTACTTCACAGACGCACATGCGTTTTTAAAAATATGAGAAATGTCTTTTGTGGTATTAAAAACACCAGAATGACCAAAAACACTTTGAATGCACGGAAATTTATAATCTAAACCATAAAATCTAAGTATAGTATGATTTCAGTTACCAAAAGCTATACCTTTGTGTTTTAAAACTACGGTATGTCCCTTTAAAGTTATTATTAATAAATATACATGAAGAGAAATATTTGTATTTTACATTATGTTTAAGTTATTGTTAAAATAAACAAACATGGAGTGAAATATCCATATTTTACATTATGTTAAGTTATTAGACACATGCTACACTATTGTTTTGCTTCATACACAATTAATACACTAAATCTGCAGTGTAGTTTTATATTCATATTTTTAATTGAAATTTAAAAACTTCTATATTTATGAGGTCCGACGAAATACCGAAAAGGACCGACGAAACACAGAAAGGGACCGAAAACGACCAAAATTGACTGAAAAGGACCGAAATGGGACAGAAACAGATCGAAATGGACCATAAAGGACCGAAATGGGCCAAAATAACACTGAAATGAGACTTTAAAAATCATAACGGAGTTGATAGTACAGCTTAACTTTTACCCAGAACTGTAATTCCATACTATGCAATTACTGTACATTAATATTATGCAAACAATTAACGTTATATATCTTAGATTGCATATTTCAGAGGTTTTGACAGCTGTAAGTGACACGCACGCACACAATAAATGCACATAATAGACATGAATTTGGGTATTGGTAGGACATGTGTTGAAGCCCAAAATGTCCCAGCTGTCCACGATTTTCCATTTCCACGTATGTAAAGCGTGTATTTTGTGTATTTGACAGACGAAAAAAGTAAGGCATTAATACAAAGATTCACGCAGACAAAGACATACAATCAACACACAGACAGACACATGTGATATTGCTAAAATATCTTCGAGACAAAATACATCATTAAAAATGTCAAATTATGTCAGGAAGCCCTTTTTGTCATGGCCATCTGTGATATAAATTCTGGATACACTACATGAACAGTTTCTGATAGGGCCCACTGGCATAACCATCATATTTAAGCACTATTATAGTAAACGAACTTGATGTTTTCTGATCCCTTTGTGTTTGTATCCCACGACGCTTTAATCGTGATTTAAAAACAAAACAACATAATATTTATCTCGCTAGATGTACCCGACAGTTGAAAACTATTAGATTGTGTTCTGTAATGCCGATTATAACTTATACTATGTAGCAAAGAGCGTCGGTAATATAAAGAAGATAAATGCAGCCATTATTGATCAGCACCTTGCTTGTTAAGATCACCAACCTGTCCCTATATCCCAGCACGCTGCTCCTCTGACCAGTCTGGGGGAAACACCAATACATATGTGATATTAAAAGACTCGAAGAACAACTTCTGGATAAAATTATGGTCCATTTCGGTGTTTTTTCTGATCCATTTTGGTCCGTTTCTGTGTTTCGTCGGTCTATTTCGGTCCTTTTCGATTCAACTAGGTCCTTTTCGGTCCATTTCGGTCTTTCGTCGGAACGATATTTATGAGTGGTTTACTTACTTTTGCAGTTTAAAGGCAACCATGCACTTATTATTTTATGGAGTTTTTAGATTCCACAACGATAGAATGTACTTTTATACACAATAATGGAGCGGACATTTTGGATATGTAATATTGATGTTGATTTAGTGGCAATAAATTAATAGTATATATGTTACAATAAATAGATAAATACATGTAAGTAAATAAATAGACTAATATTAACATTAATTCACTAACAGACGAGAAAGAGAGAGAGAGAGAGAGAGAGAGAGAGAGAGAGAGAGAGAGAGAGAGAGAGAGAGAGAGAGAGAGAGAGAGAGAGAGAGAGAGAGAGAGAGAGAACAAATATATCAATAAATAAATCCACGTGGTGGTCTACCTTACGCATGGTTTACTGTGGTATTTTCGTGTAATATATTTGTGGGTTAGATAAGCTTGGAATTAACACAGGACTGTTTTTACCGAGTCACTCTTATACACAAGCCGTGTTATAAAACACCGACCACTCACTTAGCTTTACAAATCACTCACTCACCAAGTGTGATACCTTGCCATGGAAATATTGTTTTGTTATTGGTTCAGTGCCAATCGTGCATTTTATATTACGAAACAGCCCGCAATAGTATACCGTAAAGTATTCCACCACAAATATTTGAAACTTAGTTCACTATTATAATGTATTCTAAAGGCATGTTTGGCTTAAATATTGTGCCAGAACATATATACATAGATATAATTACGCAGACACACACGCACGCACGCACACACAAAAAAAAAAACCCCTGTAAAGAACGATATATGTCTATACATACACGTACAAATGACACACACACACATACACACACACACACAGTACGCCCAAGAGAAAGGGACAACCCCCCACCCCCAACGACAACTTACATATATACATATTATAGATATGTATATTTAAATAATGTACATATTCATATGAATAATCGCAACAGTGATATTTATATAGATTATTAAATATCACTCAAATATCATTTGTGATGATGACCATGAAGTGATACGGATGATGATGGTGTTAATGATGATGACGAATAGCGAATTTAAACGCGGTCTCAACTAGTAAAATAAATAGAAAAGTGCACAAACAGTCATTTACAAATATAAACGTGCCATAATAAAGTAACCAGTGACGGTGTAAACATAAGTGGCTCAGCACGGTGTGCTAGCCGTCACAACTATTTCTGGGCTCAGTGGAATTCGTTGGACCTGGCTGGTCGAGGTTTTCGGACCGAAGTTTGTGTTCCGGTTAACTTTGATAATTCTCCCACTATGGAGTTTGGCAAATATGTCACCCGCAGACGACCACGCTGATTCAACACGTGTGTTTTCCTTAGTTTGCATCAGTAGCTGGTGGTTAATAGCAGTAATGTTTTACGGTTCTGCATACAGCAATGTTTTCTTTCCTACACTTACATTTCACAATAATACTTCTGTCTGTATTCTCGTTGAACTTGTCGACTCTGTGTGCGATGTTGATAGTGTTTTTGACAGTCAAACCCAGTTTACTCTCAATTAGTTTAACAACCTTCTCTTCATTTTGTATGTGTGTCTCATTCTTTTCTGTGTCTCTTATCCCAAATACTCTAATACTGGATTTACGGGTACATTGTTCTATGTCATTCACATTGTCGTTTGTCAGCGTTAATTCGAACAAAGTTTCCTCCAACCGTTCGTCTGCCTTTGAATGGTTTTGTTGTAACGACTCAATTTCCGCTCTTAGCTGTGTATTTTTAGTTTCCACTTCAAACACTCTTCTTTCTAGTTTACTTTTATTGTTAACGACTGCACAATTTCATCTTACAAACGTTTCATTTCGATGTTAAACATGTCTTTAGTTATGAACATTTCCATAATACTGTCTCTTTTTTGTGTATAAGTCTTGCATGTTAGCTTCACTCAAAAAAATCTTTATACCTGTTTACTCAATTATAACCCTAACCCTAAACACGCTGCCACCATTATTATCACTGCCACCATTATAACCCTAACCTTAAACACGCTGCCACCATTATCATCACTTCCACCATTATAACCCTAACCCTAAACAGGCTGCCACCATTATCATCACTTCAACCATTACAACTCCACTCTAAACACGCTGCCCCCATTCTCATCACTTCCACCATTATAAACCCACTCTAAACACGCTGCCACCAATATCATCACTTCCACCATTATAACCCTAACCCTAAACACGCTGCCACGATTATCATCATTTCCACCATTACAACCCTAATCCTTAACACGCTGCCACCATTATCATCACTTCCACCATTATAACCCCACTCTAAACACGCTGCCACCATTATCATCACTTCCACCATTATAACCCTAACCCTAAACACGCTACCACCATTATCATCACTTCCACCATTATAACCCCACTCTAAACACGCTGCCACCATTATCATCACTTCCACCATTATAACCCTAACCCTAAACACGCTGCCACCATTATCATCACTTCCACCATTATAACCCTAACCCTAAACACGCTGCCACCATTATTATCACTTCCACCATTATAACCCTAACCCTAAACACGCTGCCACCATTATCATCACTTCCACCATTATAACCCTAACTCTAAACACGCTGCCACCATTATCATCACTTCCACCATTATAACCCTAACCCTAAACACGCTGCCACCATTATCATCACTTCCACCATTACAACCCTAATACTAAACACGCAACCACAATTATCATCACTTCCACCATTATAACCCCACTCTAAACACGCTTCCACCATTATAATCACTTCCTCCATTATAACCGTAACCCTAAACACGCTGCCACCATTATCATCACTTCCACCATTAAAACCCTAAATACGCTGCCGCCATTATCATCACTGCCACCATTATAACCCCAATCTAAACACGATGCCACAATTATCATCACTGCCACCATTATCATCACTTCCACCATTATAACCCTAAATACGCTGCTACCATTTTCATCACTGCCACCATTATAACCCTAACGTTAAACATGCTACCACCATTATCATCACTCACACCATTATAACCCCACACTAAACACGATGCCACCATTATCATCACTTCTATCATTATAACCCTAACCATAAACACAATGGCACCATTATCATCACTCACACCATTATAACCCTAACCCTAAACACGTTGCCACCATTAGCATCACTTCCACCATAATAACTCCACTCTAAACACGCTGCCACCATTTTCATCACTTCCACCGTTACAACCCTAATCCTTAACACGCTGCCACCATTGTCATCAATTCCACCATTATAACCCTAACTCTAAACACGTTTCCTCCATTATCATCACTTCCTCCATTATAACCGTAACCCTAAACACGCTGCCACCATTATCATCACTTCCACCATTAAAACCCTAAATACGCTGCCGCCATTATCATCACTGCCACCATTATAACCCCAATCTAAACACGATGCCACAATTATCATCACTGCCACCATTATCATCACTTCCACCATTATAACCCTAAATACGCTGCTACCATTTTCATCACTGCCACCATTATAACCCTAACGTTAAACATGCTACCACCATTATCATCACTCACACCATTATAACCCCACTCTAAACACGATGCCACCATTATCATCACTTCTATCATTATAACCCTAACCATAAACACGATGCCGCCATTATCATCACTCACACCATTATAACCCTAACCCTAAACACGTTGCCACCATTAGCATCACTTCCACCATAATAACTCCACTCTCAACACGCTGCCACCATTTTCATCACTTCCACCGTTACAACCCTAATCCTTAACACGCTGCCACCATTGTTATCAATTCCACCATTTAACCCCACTCTAAACACGTTGCCACCATTATCATCACTTCCACCACTATAACCCAACTCTAAACACACTGTCACCATTATTATCACTTCCACCATTATAACCCTAACCCTAAACACGCAACGACAATTATCATCACTTCCACCATTATAACCCCACTCTAAACACGCTTCCACCATTATAATCACTTCCTCCTTTATAACCGTAACCCTAAACACGCTGCCACCATTATCATCACTTCCACCATTAAAATCCTAAATACGCTGCCGCCATTATCATCACTGCCACCATTATAACCCCAATCTAAACACGATGCCACAATTATCATCACTGCCACCATTCAATCATAACTTCCACCATTATAACCCAAATACGCTGCTACCATTTTCATCACTGCCACCATTATAACCCTAACGTTAAACATGCTACCACCATTATCATCACTCACACCATTATAACCCCACACTAAACACGATGCCACCATTATCATCACTTCTATCATTATAACCCTAACCATAAACACGATGGCACCATTATCATCACTCACACCATTATAACCCTAACCCTAAACACGTTGCCACCATTAGCATCACTTCCACCATAATAACTCCACTCTAAACACGCTGCCACCATTTTCATCACTTCCACCGTTACAACCCTAATCCTTAACACGCTGCCACCATTGTCATCAATTCCACCATTATAACCCTAACTCTAAACACGTTTCCTCCATTATCATCACCTCCACCATTATAACCCTAACCCTAAAGACACTGCGACCATTATCATCACTCACACCATTTTAACCCTAACCGTAAACCAGCTGCCACCATTATCATCACTTCCACCATTATAACCTAACCCTAAACACGCTGCCACCATTATCATCACTGCCACCATTATCATCACTGCCACCATTATCATCACTTCAACCATTATAACCATTATAACCCTAATGAACACGCTGCTGCCACCATTATCATCACTGCCACCATTATAACCCTAACCCTAAACACGCTACCACCATTATCATCACACTTCCACCATTATAACCCCACTCTAAACACGCTGCCACCATTATCATCACTTCCACCATTACTCTAAACCCTAAAACACGCTGCCACCATTATCATCACTTCCACCATTATAACCCTAACCCTAAACACGCTGCCACCATTATCATCACTTCCACCATTATAACCCCAATCCTAAACACGCTGCCACCATTATCATCACTTCCACCATTATAACCCTAACCCTAAACACGCTGCCACCATTATCATCACTTCCACCATTATAACCCTACCCTAAACACGCTGCCACCATTATCATCACTTCCACCATTATAACCATAACGTTAAACACGCTACCACCTTTATCATCACTCCCACCATTATAACCCCACTCTAAACACGATGCCACCATTATGATCACTTCCACCATTATAACCCTAACCGTCCACCATTAAAACACGCTGCTGCCACCATTATCATCACTTCCACCATTATAACCCATTATCATCAAACCCCCTAAACACGTACCACCATTCTCATCACTTCCACCATTATAACCCCACTCTAAACAAGCAGCCACCATTTATCATCACTTCCACCATTATAACCCTAAACATAAACACGCTGCCACGATTATCATCACTTCCACCATTATAACCTACTCTAAACACGCTGCCACCATTATCATCACTTTCACCATTTTAACCCCAACCCTAAAGACCCTGCCACCATTATCATCAATTCCACCATTATAACCCCACTCTAAACACGCTGTCACCATTATCATGACTTCCACCATTATAACCATAACCCTAAACACGCTGCCACCATTATCATAACTTTCACCATTGTAACCCTAACCCTAAACAGGCTGCCACCATTGTCATCACATTATAACTCCACTCTAAACAAGCTGCCACCATTATCGTCACTTCCACCATTATAACCCGAACCCTAAACACGCTGCCACCATTATCACCACTTCCTTCCATTATAACCCCACGCTAAACACGATGGCACCACTATCATCACTTCCACCATTATAACCCAAACCGTAAACACACTGCCACCATTATCATCTCTTCCTCCATTATAACCCTAACCCTAAACTAGCTGCCACAAATATTATCACTTCAACATTATAACCGTAACCCTAAACACGCTGCCACCACTATCATCACTTCCTCCATTATAACCGTAATCCTAAACACGATGCCACCATTATCATCACTTCCACCATTATAACCCTAAATACGCTGCCACCATTATCATCACTGCCACCATTATAACCCCACTCTAAACACGCTGGCTCCATTTTCATCACTTGCGCCATTATAACCCCACTCTAAACACGATGCCACCATTATCATCACTTCCACCATTATAACCCTAACCCTAAACACGCTGCCACCATTATCATCACTTTCCACCATTATAACCCTAACCCTAAACACGCTGCCACCATTATCATCACTTCCACCATTATAACCCTAACCCTAAACACGCTGCCACCATTATCATCACTTCCACCATTATAACCCCACTCTAAACACGCTGCCACCATTATCATCACTGCCACCATTATAACCCCACTCTAAACACGCTGCCTCCATTATCATCACTTGCGCCATTATAACCCCACCCTAAACACGATGCCACAATTATCATCACTTCCACCATTATAACCCTAACTCTAAACACGCTGCCACCATTATCATCACTTCCACCATTATAACCCTAACCCTAAACACGATGCCACCATTATCATCACTTCCACCATTATAACCCTAACCCTAAACACGCTGCCACCATTATCATCACTTCCACCATTATAACCCTAACCCTAAACACGCTGCCACCATTATCATCACTTGCCACCATTATAACCCCACTCTAAACACGCTGCCACCATTATCATCACTGCCACCATTATAACCCCAATCTAAACACGATGCCACAATTATCATCACTGCCACCATTATCATCACTTCCACCATTATAACCCAAATACGCTGCTACCATTTTCATCACTGCCACCATTATAACCCTAACGTTAAACACGCTACCACCATTATCATCACTCCCACCATTATAACCCCACTCTAAACACGATGCCACCATTATCATCACTTCCACCATTATAACCCTAACCCTAAACACGTTGCCACCATTATCATCACTTCCACCATTATAACCCTAACCCTAAACACGCTGCCACCATTATCATCACTTCCACCATAATAACTCCACTCTAAACACGCTGCCACCATTATCATCACTTCCACCATTATAACCCTAATCCTTAAACACGCTGCCACCATTATCATCACTTCCACCATTATAACCCTAACCCTAAAGACACTGCGACCATTATCATCACTCACACCATTTTAACCCTAACCGTAAACCAGCTGCCACCATTATCATCACTTCTACCATTATAACTCTAACCCTAAACACGCTGCTACGATTATCATCAAGTTCTCCATTACAATCCCAATCCTTAACACGCTGCCACCATTATCATCACTTCCACCATTATAACCGTAACCCTAAACATGCTGCCACCATTATCATCACTTCCACCATTATAACCCTAAACACGCTGCCACCATTATCATCACTTCCACCATTATAACCCTAACGTTGAACACGCTACCACCTTTATCATCACTCCCACCATTATAACCCCACTCTAAACACGATGCCACCATTATCATCACTTCCACCATTTTAACCCTAACCGTAAACACGCTGGCACCATTATCATCACTTCCACCATTATAACCCTAACCCTAAACACGTACCACCATTATCATCACTTCCACCATTATAACCCCACTCTAAACACGCTGCCACCATTATCATCACTTCCACCATTATAACCCTAACCATAAACACGCTGCCACCATTATCATCACTTCCACCATTATAACCCTAACCCTAAACACGCTGCCACCATTATCATCACTTCCACCATTATTAACCCTAACCCTAAACACGCTGCCACCATTATCATCACTTCCACCATTATAACCCCACTCTAAACACGCTGCCACCATTATCATCACTTCCACCATTATAACCCTAACCCTAAACACGCTGCCACCATTATCATCACTTCCACCATTATAACCCTAACCCTAAACACGCTGCCACCATTATCATCACTTCCACCATTATAACCCTAACCCTAAACACGCTGCCACCATTATCATCACTTTCACCATTATAACCCTAACCCTAAACACGCTGCCACCATTATCATCACTTCCACCATTATAACCCTAAACACGCTGCCACCATTATCATCACTTCCACCATTATAACCCTAACCCTAAACACGCTGCCACCATTATCATCACTTCCACCATTATAACCCCACTCTAAACACGATGCCACCATTATCATCACTTCCACCATTATAACCCTAACCCTAAACACACTGCCACCATTATCATCACTTCCACCATTATAACCCTAACCCTAAACACGCTGCCACCATTATCATCACTTCCACCATTATAACCCTAACCCTAAACACGCTGCCACCATTATCATCACTTCCACCATTATAACCCTAACCCTAAACACGATGCCACCATTATCATCACTTCCACCATTATAACCCTAAATACGCTGCCACCATTATCATCACTGCCACCATTATAACCCTAACTCTAAACACGCTGCCACCATTATCATCACTTCCACCATTATAACCCCACTCTAAACACGCTGCCACCATTATCATCACTTCCACCATTATAACCCTAACCCTAAACTAGCTGCCACCATTATCATCACTTCCACCATTATAACCCTAACCCTAAACACGCTGCCACCATTATCATCACTTCCACCATTATAACCGTAATCCTAAACACGCTGCCACCATTATCATCACTTCCACCATTATAACCCTAAATACGCTGCCACCATTATCATCACTGCCACCATTATAACCCCACTCTAAACACGCTGCCACCATTATCATCACTTCCACCATTATAACCCTAACTCTAAACACGATGCCACAATTATCATCACTTCCACCATTATAACCCCACTCTAAACACGCTGCCACCATTATAATCACTTCCTCCATTATAACCGTAACCCTAAACACGCTGCCACCATTATCATCACTTCCACCATTATAACCCTAAATACGCTGCCACCATTATCATCACTGCCACCATTATAACCCCACTCTAAACACGCTGCCACCATTATCATCACTTGCTACCATTATAACCCCACTCTAAACACGCTGCCACCATTATCATCACTTCCACCATTATAACCCTAACCCTAAACACGCTGCCACCATTATCATCACTGCCACCATTATAACCCATCTAAACACTTCCACCATTATCATCACTTCCACCATTATAACCCTAAATACGCTGCTACCATTATCATCACTGCCACCATTATAACCCTAACGTTAAACACGCTACCACCATTATCATCACTCCCACCATTATAACCCTAACCCTAAACACGCTGCCACCATTATCATCACTTCCACCATTATAACCCTAACCCTAAACACGCTGCCACCATTATCATCACTTCCACCATTATAACCCACTCTAAACACGCTGCCACCATTATCATCACTTCCACCATTATAACCCTAACCCTAAACACGCTGCCACCATTATCATCACTTCCACCATTATAACCCTAACCCTAAACACGCTGCCACCATTATCATCACTTCCACCATTATAACCCTAACCCTAAACTAGCTGCCACCATTATCATCACTTCCACCATTATAACCCTAACCCTAAACACGCTGCCACCATTATCATCACTTCCACCATTATAACTCTACTCTAAACACGCTGCCACCATTATCATCACTTCCACCATTATAATCCTAAACATAAACACGGTACCACCATTATCATCACTTCCACCATTATAACCCCAACCCTAAACACGCTGCCACCATTATCATCACTTCCACCATTATAACCCTAACCCTAAACACGCTGCCACCATTATCATCACTTCCACCATTATAACCCCACTCTAAACACGCTGCCACCATTATTATCATCACTTCCACCATTATAACCCTAAACACTAAACACGCTGCCACACATTATCATCACTTCCACCATTATAACCCTAACTCTAAACACGCTGCCACCATTATCATCACTTCCTCACCATTTATAACCGTATTATAACCCTAACTCTAAACACGCTGCCACCATTATCATCACTTCCACCATTATAACCCTAACCCTAAACACGCTGCCTCCCATTATCATCACTTCCACCATTATAACCCCACTCTAAACACGTAGCCACCATTATCATCACTTCCCACCATTATAACCCTAAAAAACCAGCTGACACCATTATCATCACTTCCACCATTATAACCCTAACCCTAAACACGCTGCCACCATTATCATCACTTCCACCATTATAACCCTAACCCTAAATACGCTGCCACCATTATCATCACTTCCATCATTAACCCTAACCCTAAACACGCTGCCACCATTATCATCACTTCCACCATTATAACCCCACTCTAAACACGCTGCCACCATTATCATCACTTCCACCATTATAACCCTAAACATAAACACGCTGCCACCATTATCATCACTTCCACCATTATAACCCCACTCTAAACACGCTGCCACCATTATCATCACTTCCACCATTTTAACCCTAACCGTAAACACGCTGCCACCATTATCATTACTTCCAACATTATAACCCTAACCCTAAATACGCTGCCACCATTATCATCACTTCCATCATTATAACCTAACACTAAACACGCTGCCACCATTATCATCACTTCCACCATTATAAACCTAACTCTAAACACGCTGCCACCATTATCATCACTTCCACCATTTTAACCCGAACCCTAAAGACCCTGCCACCATTATCATCACTTCCACCATTATAACCCCACTCTAAACACGCTGCCACCATTATCATCACTTCCACCATTTTAACCCTAACCGGAAACACGCTGCCACCATTATCATCACTTCCACCATTATAACCCTAACTCTAAAGACGCTGCCACCATTATCATCACTTGCACCATTATAACCCTAACCCTAAACACGCTGCCACCATTATCATAACTTTCACCACTGTAACCCTAACCCTAAACACGCTGCCACCATTATCGTAACTTCCACCATTATAACCCTAACCCTAAACACGCAGCCACCATTATTATCACTTCCACCCTTATAACCCTAAGTCAATACAGGCTACCACCATGATCATCACTTCTACCATTACAACTCCACTCTAAACACGCTGCCACCATTATCAACACTTCCACCATTATATCCCTAACCCTAAACACGTACCAACATTTTCATCACTTCCACCATTATAACCCTAACCGTAAACCCGCTGCCATCATTATCATCACTTCCACCATTATGACCCTAACCGTAAACACGCTGCCACCATTATCATCACTTCCCCCATTATAACCGTAATCCCTAAACACGCTGCCTCCATTATCATCACTTCCACCATTGTAACCCCACTCTAAACACGCAGCCACCATTATCATCACTTCCACCATTAGAACCCTACTTTAAACACGCAGCCACAAGTTTCATCACTTACCAACCGAAAAATAAACACG